>NW_015094506.1:4197625-4213892 GCF_001431845.1 Calidris pugnax | reverse complement strand
GATCTTGATTACGGGGGGGGGGGGGGGGGAGGGCAATGGCTGACTCTACCTATCCTTGCTTAGGACCTCACTAGGCTGAACAAAAGCCTAACTATTTCCTCTTTTCTTTATTTTGCTGTTAAATGGATGGTAACCAGCCTCCAGGCAATCCAAGTCAATAATATTCAACAGAAACCATGGTTTGGACCATCAGGTTCAAAAGACTGCATTTAGATTTTATTATTAGCAAATCATATTCCCGGTCCAGAGGAAAAAACAACCCCCAGGCAACACCAGAATGAGGAATCAGATGATCTTGCGACCCTCTTAACAGGGGTAGGGAGACATGAAACAGACTTAGTCCTGTCTCCCCTGCCCAGCTATCATTGTGGTTTGGGAATTAACTCATCACGCTTTATTTATCATCAAAATTTTCAGTCAACAGCCAAAACAGAGAGGCACATTTTTTCCCCTGTAAAATGTACTCAGGCATATCCCAGTCTCTCTCAGCATTGGCTTGCACCCAGCATTCTAAAACCTTCACTTGATTCTTGACCAGGAGGGAGACAAGCTGCAGGAGTCCCAGCTGTTCTTGCTAAAGGGTAGAGGAAGACACAGAGTCACACTAACTTGCCATGCAAAACAAACAGAGAAAGGAACAAAGCCCCAAGAAGGTGGTATGGCAAAAGACTCTACTCACTCTATGCCAAGGATGATTGACCAGGGGAACTCACTGCTGCAGGACATCACCAACACAGACAGCTTGAGCAAGTGTTTAACTGGAAGTGAGTGGTTTTAAAAGCACAGGTGGCAATTAGGTTCTTCCAGTAAGTGTAGCAGCATCTAAGGGCTTCCAGGTGGAAGTCGGTAAAGTCATTAGGGACCTCCCCTTCCTCCTTCCTAGCCAGGCACCTCAAAAGAAGCATGACATGGGGGGTAAAATGGGAAGGATTCACCTCCTTCTAAAAGACATGTTTGCCAGCTCTTCCACTTTGTTGGGATTTACCCTGTGACCTGCACACATGGGGGCTCGCCCTGTTATAACAGCTCCAAGGAGAACTTCAGTGGCGCCTCAAATTCACTAGTGGGAGAGAGCCACGATTCCTGGGGAAGAGCGCTGTGATTTCAATTACCTGGAGGTATTTGAGAGGGATTCAGAGAGAGATGCACGGGTCCCACCTATTCCAATTCCCCACCCTCAAGCTCCAGTTGCCATGGCAATGGTACTGACAATTTCAATGCATAAACCCAAATTTGCATTTTAATGGGACATAATTAGAATGCTGAGATAAACGATTCTCCCTCGCTAAAAGGTAACATAAACGCCACATCTCACAAATATGCTCTACCAGCAAGTGTTGCGCATACACGCACACACACAGAGCCTATACATCACCGGGCCGTGGGAGCTGGGAAGTTGCTTTCTGTTCCTTTATGCCTAACTGGGAAGTTTTATATCCACAGCACAAATCCACGATTTCCAGATTAAAACAACAGATGTACCAGATGCCCATTGAAAAATCACTGTATCACCTCCTGGCCGCTGTCCCGCCACACCAGGGTAGCTTCTCCTCCCAGGTCCAAGCAGGGTCAGGCTGTATCTGCTGTCCCAACACTGGACCCAGAAATGCTCTGTGTGCTGGCAGCTCTCAGGGGCTCAGCAACAGGGACCATTTCCCAGAGACGATGCAAAACCTGTCCCTCTCCAACTGTTCTAATATTTATTTTCCCTTTTTTTTTTTTTTCCTGTAGCCAGATTTGTAGCGAGATGGGCTCTCGCTTGGTTATTTGCAATATGCCCAAGAGTTTATTCTCCAGTTCTTGGATCAGGAAAGGAGTACTGTGTAAGCACCTGTCCCACGCTGTCAGCAAAGAGGCCAAGTAGTTATGAGAGGGCAGAAGGAGATTTTAAAAAGGAAATGTTTCCAAGACATCTCTCTTTACTTCAGCAACAGGCATGGAAGGGAAATGGAGGGGGGGGGAGAACCCATTCTGCACCAAATAGGAAAGCAGAAAATGAATTTCTCCTGCCTTTGATACAAACTAAATTCAAAGCAGGCAGCTGGCTGGAGTGAATAGAGACAGAAGAGAGAAAGGAGAAAAAAATAAATTAAAAAATAAAAAGGGAGAGAAACGGAGAAAAGCAAACAAGTGAATCATAAATGCTGCAAACTGCCTGGAAATTTCATTTGGCTTTTCAATTGGGAAGTGACATGATGCCTGCTTGGGAGGGGGCAATCGCATCTGGCCCTGCTGAACCCTGCTGGGCCTCCCAGCCCTCTGGGGACTGCAGGCAGCTCTGCAAAGAAGGGGATCTGCCTCATCCCACCTGCCTGGGATGTGGAAGCAAAGCCTCGGTTCCTGCTAAGCAGCACGGACAGGGCACCACCGACACTGCTCTGCTGTCTGCAAATGCACTGAGTAGACGACACAGAATTTGCTCCCCAGGACTTCTGTGGCCTGGATCCTGCACCTTTGGAAAGCAGAGAGCTTTCCAAGGGGTCAGCAAACCCCTTCAAGCGCTGCAGCTTCCTATCAGCACTGGCTAACCGGCCATGCTCACTCCATTAGATCGGCACAATTAGGCCCCAGAGGGTTCAGACAACCTTCTGCTCCTCCTCCACAATCACACAGTGTTCAGCAGAAACCCAGGAGTGAAAAGCTCCATGTCCCACCCCTAGAGACACCTGCTCAACAGGCACCAGGGCAGACCACTCAGAGCTTCTGCTTGCAGAGAGGAGATCCTGATCCCTCCTCCGGGAAAGTCTAGTCCTACTCCACTGGGCTCCACAAAAAAAGAGCACACTTCCCGCCTTGCCAGTCCCACCACCCCAGCTAGCAACCCCATTTAATCTCACTGCCCTCCTTCACTTGCCAGAATCAAATACTAATTGGGCTACGCCGTGATGGAATGAACATTAATACACCTTGGCACACGATCAAGTGGGGCTGTATTCAGCCCCCTGTGTGGCACGTGGCTGGAAGAGCCCAGCACAGAGAGCCCAGCAGGGGAAGCTCTGGGGCTCCCCACAGCAGGTCCTGGGGCTTTGCATCCAATCTCTTTCACATCCTCTTTAGCACATGCATGTGTAAATGCACATACCCAGAGTGCACACAAACACACACGTTTACCTGGAACCACCCAAACTCCAGGCAGCGAATGGGCTGTAGAAGATCAGCACGGCTGCATGCTGAGGATCTCACACACTGTATGTCCACGGTGCTGTTTCCATTCATCTGAGTACACCCAGGTGGAAACTCATACGGATGCTAACACGTATTGGGGTGTGCTCTTATGCCAAGGTAAATAATGGTGTACCCAGTAAGACAGGAGGCTGTATCCCTACACACAACCAAACCAAAACACTTTTCCACGGTTGAGGGCTTTCCACATAACCCTCGTTCCCTTGTTTCTGGCTTGCAGTTGATTAACTTAAAATAAAACCACATAATTCTCCAAAAGACCATCTATGTCACAGATATGGTGGTTCACAGGGCATTTATTAGCCAGTTCCTCTCCCTTAGGACACAGCTTACAGATTCTGCACAGTAGGGACCCCTCAGAGGATGGAGACATGATCACAAGGTCCAGTTCACAACACACAGTTTTAGGAAGAAACAGTGGAGTAAGGGAGGAAGTTAAGAAAAAAGAAAAGAGCTGGCCTTATGATTTAGAGGGACTCAAGTGCTGGGAGTCAAGACCAAGAGATAAAAGGCCAGGTTGAATTGTCGTCTTCCCAGAAATTGCTGACCCTGGTTGGAGAAACAAGGGCTAGAAGGAGAAAGAGAGGACAAGGAGACAGGAAAATAGACAACGCAAGTCCAAAGACAGCTACCAAAAGAGAGGGAGTGAAGGAAGGAAGGAAGAAAAAAGGGAAAGAAGAAAAGCCCTAAAAAATGAAGCAATTAAAAGAGACAATAAAAGCATCTGTCACCATGCTGAGAAATGTGCATGCTGACTGTGGGACAGAAGATCTCCTTGCTCACTGCACGGGGAGACCTTGTGTGAGCCAGACTCCCTGCGGGTCCTTCAGTCTGCCAGCTCTCACCCTGCAGTCATGCCCCACATCTTCGGGAACAGGGACCACATGGTTGGCTTGACACTTGACTTCTTCGGTGAGAGAAAAGGCCAGCCCCTGGCAAGCCTCCCTGCACCACTCACCACAGCTCCACAGCTCCCACGTCAGCTTTGGGGGCTACCATGGTGCCTCCCCAAGGGTTCTCTCCCCCATAGCCCTGCCAGGGAGGCAGCGACATGGCCACTTACTATGTGAAGGTGTGCTGCAGCCAGGGCTGCAGATGGGTGACAGCAGATGGGGACAGTGAACAGTGATCCAGGGCTGAGCATTAGCAAGGGACTTGCTGCCAAACCAGTATTACAACCGGCAGGAGATGAGCACAACTCAGACACAAGTTATGGTAGCCAATTCACACTAAGGCCCTGATGGCTACCAGATACAGGCTGGGGTGTTCAATGGTGGTGGTATGGAGTTGCACCCCAAAACCCTCTTGCACCTTACTGGTTCTGTGCCCAAAACATACAAGGGCTGGGTAAAACCTACAGCAACTCCACGCTTGTCCTGAAAAGTTCTTCTGCACCCTCCCCCTGCTCCTGGTAGTGCCTTCCTAAAGCTCAGCACCCATCTCAGCACCCATTTCTCCTAATGTCGCGCTTGTGGCAGGCGAAAGCCAGCCTCACAGTGACATCTAGTGAGGAGAGCCCTTGTGGCATCTCACACAAATGGCAGCCTGACCTCCTCTCCCGCTGGTGTTTGCTTCCCGGACTTCAGAAGCCACAGGCAGAGCAGGACATGCGGCCCTGAAGAAGGCAACCTGACCCTGGGGGACTTACGTGGTGAGCATATGGGTGCCTGGTATCCAGCACCTCCAGGGCTGCCCCTGCACCCCGAGGGAGTAGGGGTACCCCAAGCACACACCGGTGGATTTTCAGTGTTTTCTAAAAGAGCTTTTTCTACACTCTGCTGAAGAGAGCTGGATGGAAAGGGAGAGAAAGGAGAGAAGAGAGAGCCATCATTTAGAGGGACACAACTGCTGTGAGTCAAGAACAAATGCTAAAAGGTCAGGTTGAACGGTCACCCTCCCACAGCTTCAGAAATTGCAGATCCTGGCTGGAGAAGCAAGGGCTACAAAGAGAGACAGCAGCTAAGGAAACGGAATAAGACATTGAAAGACAAAATGCAGCTATTAGAGAGAAAGAGCAAAGGAAGAAAAGATTTTAAAAAAAAAGAGAGGGGGAAAAAATGACAAAAGCAGAGCGCAGGGAGAGAGGTCTGGCACCATGCTGATAAATGCAGCATGCCAGCCACAGCACAGAACATCTCCTTGATCTGGGCAAGCCTCACATGCTATTCTGTGGGCTTCTGAGCAATTCGGGGAAAAAAAACAAAATAAAAAGAGTCCCACAAATTAGGAAACCACAAAGTGTGCATTGTGGCAGTAAGCATCCAGCCCCCCTGCTGCTCGCAGCAAAATCTACGGTGCTGCTTTGCTCTCAATTCCCAATCAGAAACAAGGTGGGGAGGAGATCAGCAGATCTGACCTGCTCCCTTCTGATGCTTGCTGGTGGCCTGGCTGTCCCCTGCCCTGCAACACCTTCATGAGCCACTCTCTCCTCCCTATTTTTCCTACTCTCTCTAAACGGTTCCCTCCCACGCTTGAAGGGAGTGGGGACCAGGAGGGCACACGACACACCTTCAGGCACTGAACCAGGGGACATGACAAACCTTTAGCCATGGGAAGATGGGAGCAGTGCCAGCAGAGGAGGGAGCAGGCAGGAGCCGCCGCAGCAGGCAATGCTGCCCCCAGCTCCACCAGCTCTCCTCTGCACTGAGCAGCAGAGACACGGACTGACAAGACCTGCCCAAGGCAGCAAAAGCCCCTGACAGCCCCAGCCCACCTCCTGTCTGTCTCCAAACCCTTAATAGTTGGTGACAAGCATAACTAGCTACACTTTGTTGCATCCAGAGCCAGCTCTGGGGCTTGTAAACATTTTAATGCCCTGGAGCAGAGAGGCTGGGAACAAAACACAGAGCCTTCCACCTCTTTGTCACTGCTTTGAAAGCAGCCACATTCAATGACTGATGTTCCTCAGTTTCACATCTGCACAGCATGAGGATACTTAAGCTCTCAGCTCTAATACAGACCCTTCTCTGTGTATTTCCAAGCTCTTTACATGAGAAAACATGATTTCCGCTGTAATCAGGATAAAACGCATCCTTCCTGGAAGAAACAGACTCATCAAAGGCCACAGTATTTCCAGAACTGAGAACCATCACTGCCTCTTTTACAAATCCCTCTGGTTAAAGAATGTTTTACTCAGAACCTTGTCTCAAAATCCCTGTTTCAATTTCTGTCCACTTTCTCTGTATTCAGCAGGGGAATATCTTTCGGGGTGAATTTCTCAGATTCTGGCATAGAATATCTGTGGTTCTGACTAAAGTACAAAAGAAAGCTACAAAGAGTAAATCAAACAATGTAAGGGAGGAATAAAGAGTTAAGTTGAAAGCCAAAGGTGAAATAAAAGAAGAAGGTCAAGTGCCAAGCCAGAGAGGCCAGTCTGTAGTTGAAAAGGGACAGACCAATTCTAGAAGCACAAAAGGAAAAAGAAAAGATAGGCTGAAATCCAAAGGGAATAAAAGAAAAAAACTAAAGTCAATGAAGTCAGCTGGTTGAAGCTGATTTGAAAGGAAAACAAAGCTCCTGGTAAGCTTGGAGGCTCAGATGCTGGTAACTGAGGTGTATGTCTCATCAAGCCCATCACTTACTGTAAGCTTTCAAAGTAACAAGTGAAGATGTCCTGGAAGATTCAACAGCTTCAACAAAGATACTGGTGCGTGCTCTCTTCCCATTTGGAGCCAAAAAACAGCATGTGGAGAACAAGTATATGTTTTGGGCTGAGCCTCCACGTTGTCATTCAGAAGATCCAGTTTGACTGTTCATCCTGTCTCAGCTACTTTGCGAGTTGTGTAATCTTTGTGCCTCTTTATCTCACCTGTACAGGAGGACAATAACTCTCATCTTGTTCGGGGGCAGAGTTCATTTCCTACTACAGCATCTAGTATTGTGGGAAGCTGATTTAATCTTAACTTGTGCCAACATTATCTGTAGAAGCTGTGCAAGGCAGAGCCAGCTTCTCGGTGACCTGGAACAGGCTGAAAAGTACATGGAAGAGGCAGGTATCTGGACTGAATTAAAAAAAAAAAAATCAAAATAAGAGATTTTCTGTCAGTCTAAAGTAACTAGACACTTATCCATGCAAGTGCGTGAATCAAAAGCATTGTCCAGCCTTTGTTCAAATGCAGTAGGCCAGAAAGTCAAATCGCTTTTCAAAGGCACGTCACGCAGTTAAAGGACAAAGGACAAAGGGCAGGCAGTGATCCATGGTTCTTTGTAGGAACAGTGACCACAACACAACCAGCATCAAGTTGGCAAACACAGCTAAATATTAATGACAGCAGCTTTGAACACTGCTGATGGAGGGAAAATAGAGAATATGGCATGTGGCGAAACTGGACAGCTGACTAAAGCAAAGTGTGTTCCATAATCCACACATGAATAAACATGCAGAGGTGAAAATCTGTTATAAATAGCTTGGAAATCGGTCTGATTCACTTCAAAAGAGAAAATACAGATATATGTGTCAGAGTGGACAATACCAAGTGTTCAGCATCAGGATCCCATTTCCCAGAATCATAAAATTGTTTTTAAAAAAAGCCCTAAACGAAATAAATGCTTGTGATTGTTGTATTTTACCTCTAATGCTGCCCTCAGCTTCTGTTTTCTAACATTCTTCACAATATTCCTTCAGACCAAGACTCCCACATGACCCCATGTACACCCAGAAGCTGGAATATAAAGTCAGAGCTATTAAACAAACAGTTATTATGAACTGCCACAGACAGCAATATGATTAACCATAAATATCAATAGCATCTTTGTTAGCATGTAGTACAGAATAATAAGGTGGAACAGGCAAAATGTACAATAACCTCAGACATCTTCCAAAGACTGGAATCATTATTCTAGGAGAATAATTCCAGGAGAAGAATAGTCACTCCAAGATGAATCAGAAACTTTATCAATATATTCAAACAGGGAAAATTTCCATTTTTCAATGCCATAAGAAAGAAAGAAAGCAGAAAGTGAACTGATAATATTTACATATGGAAGTTACTTAAAACTTAAACTGATCTCTATGCTGGGTTATCTGTAATTGAAAAGCCAGCTAGCTCATGGGTACCCACTGAGGCATGAGATTTAAAGCAAGCTATAAACCATGAACATTAGTGTCAGGAAGCTTTCAAAGATAGCTTAACTCTCAGAAACAAAGACATTCTCAATCTGAAATGCAGCGCCTGTGGTTTTTGCCGTCCAAAGTTAAGATTATTCAGGCTCTAAGGACAGCAATTTATTTGGATGTTATACATTTAAATGAACATCATTTGACATTCATTCTGTCCCCAATGCGCTTCAAAGAACTAACTGCACTGATTTTTGAGGGATTACAAAGTGATGAAGTTTTCTTGGATGAAATTTTAATTTGAGCAGAGGTCTTAAAACAGTACAATGAAAAACTGATTTTATTTTTTTTTACTGACATAGACACAAAGTCTCCTAACATTAAATTTTTAATAGTACATACCAGTCTGGAAAAAGCTATCTGAAGAGTCTGCTTAACTGCTTTCAGCCGTCACTCAGGTAAAAGCAAGTGATAGTTAAATGTATATATCATGATGAAATAAGGAGCATATCATCACTGTGAGAGTGATAAAGCCATGGAAACTCCTGCAAAGCAAAGAGAAATACAGCATTTTATATGCCGTGCTCAGCATAAAGCAGATTTATCAAACAGATTAGTTGACTTAATCTAGGGTCAGCAGAGGATATTTTACAGTTGATGGTATGTAGGAGATCAGCGGCACACAGTCTAGTTAGAGGCCTGTAAGTAGCGGTGTTCCCCAGGGGTCAGTACTGGGTCCAGTCTTGTTCAACATATTCATCAACAACCTGGACAAGGGGGCAGAGCGTACCCACAGCAAGTTTGCTGATGACACAAAACTGGAAGGTGTGGCTGACACACCAGAAGGCTGTGCTGCCGTTCAACAAGACCTGGGCAGGCTGGAGAGTTAGGCGGAGAGGAATCTAATGAAGATCACCAAAGACAAGCGTAAGGTCCTGCACCTAGGGAGGAATAACCCCATGCACCAGTACAGGTTAGGGGCTGACCTGCTGGAGAGAAGCTCTGCAGAGAGAGACCTGGGAGTCCTGGTGGACAAGAAGTTGACCATAAGCCAGCAATGTGCCCTTGTGGCCAAGAAGGCCAATGGTCTCCTGGGATACATTAAAAAGACTGTGGCCAGCAGGTCGAGGGAGGACAATCTCCCACTCTACTCTGCTCTGGTGAGGCCACATCTGGAGTTCTGTGTCCAGTTCTGCGCCCCCCAGTTCAAGAAGGACATGGAACTGCTCAAGAGAGTCCAGCATAGGGCTACAGAAATGATCAGGGGGGTGGAGCATCTCTCTTATGAGGAAAGGCTGAGAGACCTCGGTCTGTTTATCCCAGAGAAGAGAAGATTGAGAGGGTATCTCATCAGTGCTTATAATATCTAAAGGGTGGGTGTCAAGAGGATGGGGACAGACTCTTTTCAGTGGTGCTCAGTGACAGGACAAGGGGCAACGGGCACAAACAGGAACACAGGAAGTTCCACAGAAGGAAAAACTTCTTCATTTCGAGGGTGACAGACCACTGGAACAGGCTGCCCAGAGAGGTTGCTAAGTCTCCTTCTCTGGACTCTTTTCAGTGGTGCTCAGTGACAGGACAAGGGGCAACGGGCACAAACAGGAACACAGGAAGTTCCACAGAAGGAAAAACTTCTTCATTTCGAGGGTGACAGACCACTGGAACAGGCTGCCCAGAGAGGTTGCTAAGTCTCCTTCTCTGGACATATCCAAAACCTGCCTGGATGTGTTCCTGTGCAACCTGCTCTAGGTGACCCTGCTTTGGCAGGGGAAGTAGGACTAGATGATTGCTGAAAGTCCCTTCCAACCCCTACCGTTCTCTGATTCTGTGATACAATACACAGACAAAATCCAGTTCATATTAAGAAGAGATTGTACGTTTCTAGTATGTCAATGAACTGATCTTGTTTAGTGGTGCAGGAAAAAGATGTAAGCATAATTCTCAGTAAAAGTCAAAGAGCAAGGGAAGACTCTGCACCTGTGTTTGCAGGAGTATGACAGGTTGTACCAAAATCACCTGGACAGAGACATGACAGACGCTATTATCACCGTGTATGGCAAGACCAAGAACAGCTGGAGCCAGAACACAGTTAGGAGAAACATTCACGACCATGCCCTGAGAAATGCTGCCAGATCCTGTATTTCTTCAGGAGCTGAAGAAATATAATGTATTAATAATAGGCACATGATTTTACAAAGTGTTAAAAAATCCCGTGTTGGACTGTGATCTTTGGTTGCAGATCCAAACCTGGGGACTGCGTCACACCACGATCCATGTAACCTCCTTGTGCACTAACTAGCTCCACCAGCCCGACCAGGCTCTGAGGCAGGAGACTGGGAATGCAGTTAAATAAAGCGCCTTGCCTTTCCTCTTCAGCAAAATGACCCCTGTGCGCTCGTTAAATTTTATTCTGCAGGTAATTGCTGACTAAAATCATAGCGAGTCTGCACTCAACCTTGCTGGTCAAAGGAGGTGTTGCCTGTATTACCGTTTTTTTCCTACTGAAGGTATTTAATAAGAAGGGAGTCAGCTTTTCTGAGAGACCTACATAATTGAGAGCTTTATTAATTGGCGCAACAGAAATAGAAATAGGATAGTATTAGTAATAGTTTGCTTTTGAGGTAGAAAAGGGCATTTATTTTCCATCAACAGGATAATAAATCAGTGCTGCTTGCACCACACTAATTTGTTAAACATGTTTTGCAGTGCAGCTAACGAAGATGGTTTTGCATCAGATGCCTTCATAAGACACTTATGAGGTTACACCATTTTGACACTAAACGTGTGTAACAATGTATTAGGTGATCCTAATAAAGTTAAATGATGCAAATGTAGCGTTTAACCAGTAGAATAAGCTATCTTGAATATACTGTGCAATATGTAATCATGAACAGCTTGCAATGAACCTGTAAATTGTATTTTAGGGGCTAAAAGAGAGCATTTGACTGATGGCGTATTTTTGGAAATGCTTCCCCCATGGTAAGATCAATGGCAGCTATCATTCATCTCACTCTGACCAAGATGAAGATAATCTGAGTATACGAGTAATAACAAATCTTCCGCTGACTAAAATGCTCTCTAGTGCTCTCTTCAATTTCAGCAATAGGCTATTAACTCATTGCTTGTTCAGTTTCTGCTTTGCAAACTCCAATAACCTCCTCGTAACTTCGTTAGCTTTCACACTAGCGGAGGGACAACCCTGGCAGGGAACGATGAGCTGAGCAAGATCTGTTTTCTACCAGCAACTAACAGAAAACAAGAAAATGGAGAAATGTTTAACATTACATACTTGGTGACTGCCCTCTGCATCAATCAAAAAAATGGTTCAGATTACTCTAAAAAGGAAAATTAAGAGTGAAAAGCAACATGCTGAACAAGCAGTTAATGTTCCCTAGCCCTTAAGCCAGGAATAAGTACTTGCCCAGAAAAATGCATTAGCACCATCGCACCAGCAGATACTGACACAGGATGCTGGGAACCATCCAGGGAGGGATTCGGAAGAGAACGAACAATAAAAAAAGACAGGCATCGAGGTGACATCTGCAGAGGCTGGAGAACAATTTCCAGAGAATGAATGTCTTTTAATGAACCGAGGTTTAACTGTTATCAGTCACCGCTAGAGATCGTTACTATGAGAAACAATGAACGCCGCTTGTATCGCTTCCTCCCTGCAGGACATGTCTGAGGGAGAATAAACCTCTCTCCTTCTTCTCCAGTGTCAGCTTGTTACTGCCAGTGCTGGCTATAATTGAATCAGCTTTATTCAGATGGCAGCTAAATTTAGCCGATATTAGCATCAAGTCTCTAGAGGGGAGAAAACGGGGGAGAAAAGCTTTAAATAAATAGACTGAAGAAATACTGAATAATAGATGAAATTTATGGTGGAACGAACCTCTGCGCCAGAGGACTCTGGCACAGAGTTAAATCTGGATTTTAAGGCCCCGTCGAGACAAAACGTGACACCGCTACTGCCATTCCCTTCGCCCCCTGGCCTGTTTTTTTATTATTATTATCAGGAGCCCCTCAGAGCCCTGGCCCCTTTGCAGTGGCTTCACGAGGGTGTAACACAGGTTTGCGGGCCGGCTGCCAGCCACCGGCAGCAGAGGCAGGAGAGAGGGGCGATGAGAAAAGGGCCACCAGCAAGAAGGCGGCTGCACCCGCTGCGGGCGAGGCCAGCTCGGGAGGGCTCTGAGGGGGATCTCCACACTGCGCGATGCCACTCAACATGGCGCCGCGGCCCTTCCCGCCCAACTCCTCCCGCTGCGCGTGCGCGGCAGGCCAGCAGCGTGGCGCCGGAAGTGTGGCGCTGAGAAGACGGAAGTGGCGTCACGGCCGAGCGGAAGTGTGGCGGCGAGGCGGAAGTTGGCCACCGGCGTTGGTTGGGGGGTGTGTGCGCGGTCATGTCGGCCTCCCTGTTGCGGCGCGGCCTGGAGCTGCTGGAGGCGCCGGGTGGGCCCGTGGGGACCGGGGGATGTGCGGGAGGGAAGGGGGTTATTCCCGGCGTGCGGCATGAGTAACCCCGTCCCTTTTCCCGCTGCAGGCCAGGGAGAGGCCCCGCCGGGGCTCCAGCGGGAGCGGGATGCCCCCAGGGCGGCGGGCGCTGCAAGGCGGAGGAAAGGGGCGCCGCAGCCCGGGAGGAACAAGGCCACGGTCAAGGGTAGAGTCGTGAAGTCGGCGATAGGTGAGGCTTGGCCCGGCTCCGGGAAGGGTGGGGGGTGAACAGCTTTGCCATCCTCCGCACCCCTCACATGGGATCCCCCTATCGTGTACTGACCCCCTCCCCAGCCGCTTCTATCCGTCCCTTCCCGGCCTCCTGGGTGCCCATCTCCGCTTAAACACTGATCTGTGGAAGCACCCCTATCCCTGAGTTGTAGCAGTGTCTCTTTCTGCTGGGACCTTGCTGATCCCCTGTGTCTCTCCTTGCATACTGCTTGGATGAGCATCTGATGTGTTTTGTCCCACTCTGCTCTGACCTAGAGGAGTATCACAAGAAGAAGCCCGTGAATCACTTGACAGCAAACCTGAAATACATGTTGAAGGGACGAATCGTTGCGAACAAAGCCATCACAGAACAAGTAAGACTGTCACTTCTTTCTCTGGGGTTCTCCTTCCACTGAGGAACATGGGTGAATGGGAATTATCCCCAGGTCTTCCAGCCAAGATCCTCTGCAAAGGAGTAAAGTCAGCTTTCTGTCTGGAAGTGGCCTTGAGGAATTTCTGCGTGCACTGGCAAAGCAACTTACCAAGCTTTAAACTCTTGTTGATATGCTGTCCCCCATGATGTTCTCTGATACTAGTTAAAACCTACTGGTAACTGTTGGCTTTTCTTATTTGCCAAAGATATTTCATAGCTTCAGCTGTGAAATAAGCTTTTCAGTAAGAAACCCTGGTTCAGACCTTCTCCTTACTGTTGATTGATTTGTCCTTCTCTGTAGCTGGAGGCTGTTTAGCAAGGAACTAGATGTGGTGCTGGCTCATGTAATAGGAATTTCATAGCATCTTCGATGGTATTTCTCATAAGCTGGGAATTTAACTAGTGGTCTTCCTCAAAAGGTAGTCCCGTGTCAGGATTTGAAGAGGAGAATAGCTGACACTGCTAAAATCTTTGGCTTTTTTTATGAGATAAGGGCTTTTAACTTACATAAACAAACCAAGTGGTTAGGCCAGTGTTTCTTAGGCTGGAGGCTGTGAAAGGAGATGATGGTGTATTAGAAAATGCTGAGGGGATTCCGCCAACTTGTTGGGTTTTCAGTTTGTCTTATGGAGAGAAAGGATAAAAGAAGGATACGGTTTCAGAAATGTCTGAATTGAAATCAGTGTTTCTATCTCTGTGACAGTTAATACAGAGTAGTTTTCATTTTTGGCTCCAAATAGTAGGTTGGTACTTGCTGTTGTCCCAGTGACCTGCTTTGGTTAACATCACGATTGCCTCTCACTTTTCTGTGGAGGCATTCCAGGATATAGCAGGGATGCTGCAGGTGAGCTTGAAAATCACCATTTTGTGGTCTGATCTGGATAACAATGACTGTTGTTTTTCCCTTTTTTATTGTCTGAAGGTTCTTGCGCAGAACAGAGGAAGGAAGTCCAAAGATCAGCCTCCAAAGAAGGCAGCAAAGAAGAAACCCGAGGGCACTGTCTTCACTGAGGAAGACTTCCGTAAATTTGAGAGAGAATACTTTGGGAGACCATGAACAACATGACAGGGATTCTCGCAGCTCCAGGCTTCCTGCAGCTGAGTGCTCAGCACGCAGGACTGGCCATTTCCTCAGCGTGTTTGAGATGGGACATAGGAGGTGTGCCTCTGTCAGCAAGTGCTTTAATGTCACACTTGCAGAGCAGCTCTGCATCTGTGCAGAACTTGTTACTGGCCAGCTAGAGCCATGGAGGTTGTTCTCTTGGCTCTGAGACACGTTGTCCTTATAATTATCTCCTTCCAGCCATCATGTCTTGCATCCTTGATGTAGAAGGGTGGACCAAGCCAAATACAAATCTTGTTCGCCTTCATCAGGGTGTGAAGTTTCTGCTACCCGTGTTACTTGGCAGGGAGCATTTAAGGCACTGGGTCTGAATGGAGAAATGTTTTGGACCAGCAGTAATGAATCATCGGAAGGGAGGGATGCTTTGAAAGACTGTTAAACCCGAGTAGTCCTGCAGTTTTTGTGTTTTTTAACAGCCTCTGTCAGGTTTTTCAGTCACTGCAAAAACTTTTTATATGTCATTTGATTAAATGTTGCAGACACTGCCTCTCTCTGCCTTTGTAATAGCAATTATTATGACAGGCTACGATTAATGAAGACAAACCGTGTCACTCTTCTGATCCAAGCATACGTCTCTTTAGGATGACTCAGTTGTGTGAATGGCCTCTCTCTGATTCACATTGACACATGTATTTAATTTTCTCTCTGACATGCTGAGGCCTTCAAAGAGTGCAGGCTGGAATGGAGATGACTCCTCTGTTCTACCTGCTCATGGTTTTCCCCTGTCCAAGCAGGAGGCCTTAGGTGGAGAAAGTTGTCCTTTGGGTGCTTGTACATGAGCCTCACACTGAGGTTCAGCCATGCTGGGAGGGCTTGGCACTGTCACCTCCTGTAGCCAGGAGGGGTTGTGCCCCAGATGTTAGCCTCGGCATGAAGTTAAAAACTGAGCCAGAGGTTGTGGCGCTGGGTTGAAGGGAAGGGTTTTTTTGTGATGAGGCTACTCTTAATTCCCGGCTGCAACAAATAGAGGCCCCAGCAGGTGGGAGTGTTGTTCCAGACACCTCCTGGCTAAATCACACTAAGTATCCTTCTGGGGAGCTCCTGCCACTGCCCCTTACCTAGGAAATGGGAAGTTTGTTCCCTTTGGAAAAAAAGGGGGTGAAGAGGAGGACTAATGCCAAGCGTTGGTTAAACTCAGGAGCTGGTTACAAGGGGCTTGGCTGAACTAAGGGAGCAGCTGCTTAGATGTCAGCGCTGGTGGGAGTTTGGTACCTTTTCCCTGCCCTCCAATTATCATTCCTGGTGCCATCCTTTTTAGTCTGTGCCGCCTCTGTTGTGTTCTTTCCCTCTCGTCTGCATGGGAGGGAAGGTAGCCCAGATGTACGAGGTCCAGACAGGGGAAATAGTGAACATACTGAAGTGTGTGTACTGGAAATTGTGTAACAGCATGTGGGAGGGGATTGCTTGTAATGGGATCAAGTTCAACTCTCTGCAGCCAAAAGTGGTAAATATAGAACAGTTCGAAGACCAGTTCCCTTCTTTCCCTTCCCTTTCTTGCTCCTGAAATTAAAAAAAAAAAAAAAAAAAAAAAAAACAAAATTCCTGTCGTAATGAAGGCTGTATATATGAAGCAATCACACATAATCCACTAGAATTTAAAACTAAAAGCTATGAGCTTGTATCCTTTCTGTTCTATGTGTGGACTTTGGCCAGAGGGAGTGGATTTTCAAACTAGGTATCTTGGTTCAAGTTCAGTTTTTGATTTAGCAGCTACGCATGCAGTTAACTTGAGTGGAAATTTGTACGTCCGTGCCCCTAGAAGGACTTTGGG
>NW_015094506.1:4188154-4197605 GCF_001431845.1 Calidris pugnax | reverse complement strand
AAAAAAAAAAAAAAAAAAAAGAGAATGAGTGTTTGCTGCTTAAAAGAATGGAAATAGTGGAGACACTATTGTTTGAAAAAGTAGTTGAGCAGAATGTGTATGTAGCACGTGTCCCCTTAAAACCTCTGTGCTCTGCGCATGCTGTGATGCGTGTGAGCTGGTCTAACACACGCAGCTCTGCGAGGAGCTGTCCTGGAGACAATGAACTGTGTGAAAAAGCTGGCTGTGCCACAACTGGGGAGTTCTGAAAGAGATAGTTTTGTAGGGTGTTGGTTTGTTTCAAGCCCTCATCTTCAGTATTTGGCAGTTCCTTTGTGTCACCCCCTGCACCTCCTCTACCAGTACCTCCTACACACCCTTGTTCAGCTCCTGGGCCCTTCTTCTGCAGGCCGAGGAGAGCAAAGCCACCCCTTATTGCTCCAGGAAGGATCACTGGGGTAATGAGGTTCACCTTCTTTGTACAAACCCCAGCTTGTTTGCTTGCAAATGTAAGCAAACAGGAAAGCCGATCTTCCAAAGGTAATGAGGAACTTTAAAGTGGGGCCCAAAGAAGTTTCCCCCAAGGATAATAACAGCCGGATCTGTGGAATTTTAAAGTTGGATGGCAGCTCTCATTACTGGCTGGAAAGACTATTAGGGCAATACAAGTAATCAACGTACTTCTTGTGGCTGTATGCAATGAGGTGGTGTATTGTTGAAGGGGATAAAGCAGCCTGACTGGATCTTGCCATTTGAAATCAAACTTGGTTGTACAGCAAACAGCATCCTTCAAAAAATTAAACACTGTTTTGTGGGAGGAAGGAAAAGCAAGCAGGAATGAATGGGTGGCTCCATCTTCTGCAAGGGTAAAGATCTGACATGTTCTACCCTTGATTTCCCCCCTCTCTAGCAGAGCAGGAGCTTCTGTGGAAAGGACAGTGGTGCCACCCACACGCTGGGTAGATAAGGACAGGAGCTGGCCCCTGAGAGGAATGTCTTCAAGCTGAGGGGGGTAAATAGGTACCAGCTTCTTGCATCTCCCTCGTGGTAAGCTGAAGCTAAGCATCTTCTCACACTCCCAACTGTCTATGTTACGGTCTAGTCATGCCTTGAGCATGCCAGCTCCTCGGCTGTGCTGGGACCCCAGGAGGTGGCTATCCCAGAGCAACCTGTGCCATCTCTCTGTTCCTTGCAGCCAGACTTTGCTGCTTCCTGAAAGAGGGGTTAGCTGCCATAGCTGCTTTTCCTAGCTGGCCTCCAGCCTCCCGTTCCCACGCTGGAAGCTGCAGCCCACAACCCTCGGAGCTGCCGGATGGCATTTCTCTCCCTGCCGCGCTGCAGGGAGGTGTCCCGCTGCTGCAGGGCGAGGGCCATGTGCTGGCTGAGCTCATCGGGCTGCTGGCTCTCTTCCCAGCTCTGCGGCACCGGCTGAGCATCCTGCAGCAGAAAATAGAGGTGGCTGAGCTAAGGGAAGGAGGAGGAGGAGGAGGGTGCCATCTTACAGTGTGTCCCCACCCACCCGCAGCATGGAGTCAGAATGGGAGGCGGCGGTGGCGGCGGCTTTAATATAAATGCAAATCAAAGCTCTGGAGTGTTATTAATGTGGTAGAACCTTTCCAGGGAAGCGGTTTAGGGGAGGCAGAATAGTTCCCAGATGCTCAGTGTTGAGCTAGCTTATTGTGAGTAAGATTCATCAGGCCGGTTAATGGCCGATTGCTCCCTCGTTAGGTGAATGGAAAGCGAACAGGGAAATTTGTTCGGATGGGCACAAGCCAATGTAAGGCAGTACAGCCTCTGCTGCATCAGCCAATCTTTACTTCTTCAGTGTAGAATCCAACAACAGCTAATCTCAGTGTTTTACGTGTATTGGGAGGGGGGAGGACTGCAAATGTAAACCAAGAAAACGTGTTTGCTCAGGACATGAACCAACTTCTTGCCTCTGAAATGACGTAGCAGTAACAAAGCCGGCTGCCAATGAACAAAGACAGACTGTTAAACTCGCTCAGACAAACAAGACTCGAAATGCTGAAAAAGCTGTGGGGGAAAATCAGGGAGGGGAGGGTCCTAAAAGCTGTTGGGAATCTCAGTCTCTGGTTTCTTTTTCATGACTGACTCCCATCTGAGTCCTGCTGACTACCAACACAGCATCAGCACCTACAACACTAATGGACTCCCAAACGCCTTGGGTAAGGGACTGGTTATTGTAGCAAGGGTGCACAGCAGCAGCGCCCTGAATAACCCACCAAAGAAAAGTTGCAGCAAAAGGAAGTTTCTCATTTTGAGGCAAGAAGACCCATCAATTCAATTAAAAATGAGGAGTGTAAAAGATGGCAGATTACAAAAGATGTAATGCCTGCTTACAGCTCAAAATGTGGAACTCCAGCCAAGCCAGGCTGAAGGGTTAGTAGGTTTGAGACGGATTAAAGGTTTGCATGTCTATCCATAGTTACACGAAATAGGATTAGCAGTGCCAACCACTAACTGGTTGGGGGCAGGGGAGATAAGAAGCGTGGAGGTTGCTCTGCAGCTGTCTACAGGGTTACACGCACCTTTTTTCTGAACAAATGAGCTGCTGGCAAGGCTAACCAGTAACCTAGCCAAGCTGGTCTGTCCTGAGATGCACCGTTTGGGTGCCGGCAAGACCATTTATCTCCTTTAATGGGAGGCAAAGACTAGGTCTCTTTCTCCAACTGTCCACACGCTGCAATGGAGATGGAGAGGAGTTACAGACCTAGGAGATTCTCTGCCCTATATAAATTAAGCTGACGCGTCTGCTGCGCTTGGACCTCGCTCCCTGCCATTTTTTTAAAAGGGCGTGTACGTGTAAAAGAGAGGAAAAGAACAGCTGAAGGAGAAGTGAGAGGCGGCTCGCCATTACTTGGAGAACGTGTCCCTGTGTAATAAGGAAACCGGAGCTTGTGGGTAGAGCCGGCTTCATTCGGTGGCTGGTGACGCTGCGTGAGTGCACTGAAAATCATGCCAGGTCAGGATTCCTGGGATACCTCAGCAGCCAAAATAGCACTGCCGAGGTTGGGGGACCAAACTCCCCTGTTCATTCACAAGGCCCAACTTGTGGGCCTGGAGCATTTCAATGGGAAAATCAGCAAAGACGAGGGTTTTTTTTTTTGGCCCAGCAAGGGATGCTTATGGTAAGACCCCAGGAGTGTCTTTGCACTGGAAATGAAGCATCACAGGAGTCTGTGAATACAGGAGGAGGACAGGGAAAGGTGGGGGTTGTCTCCAGAAGCTACTTGAACTGTATTAAGGAAAAAAATGAGCATGCACAAGAAGGAAATTATTCATATAGGAAGGACAACATAGATCCTGTTGTTTCTGAAGGCCTAAGCCTATGGAAAGATAAAGAAAACTGGTGTTATTCTGGTCAAAAATACAGATTTCCCACCCCACCCCACCCCAAAATGGCTTTCTGAATTAGAAACAGCTTCAGTAAGTGGAGAAGAAGGGTGGCTACACAACAGTGAGGGTTGAGAAAGCAAGGGACATCTCAAAACAGAGAAAAGTCTACAGATACGCCAAAACCAGAAGCTGAACCATATCTAAAAAAAAAAAAAGTGAGGCAATTCTTAAGGAGGCTGTGGGAAATGCGGGTGAGAGAAGGAATGTATTTTTCTTTTCGAGAGGCACGTGATGCCTTTCTGGAGTCAACCTGGCTTTGGGGCCAGGGGAGAGGGGGCTGTGACTGGGCCTACCATTGTGTGAAATTGTTTCAATCAGAATAACCCACAATTTTCTTTCTCCCAGTCCAGCTCTGCAGCACTGGGGCGGCAGCATTCATCTCCCAAAGGACAGCCTGTCCTTGCAGCTATTTCTGGGCTTTCTGCCAGGGCAAAAGCGATTTGGAAGATTTTTATCCTCATTCTGCCTTCATTCCCCAAAGCTGCAGCTGGGGATTTATTTTTGTGTCAGCCTGCTGCAAAGGTGCATCTGGTTCCTCCGCAGGCGAAGAAGGGTGAAGAAGTTGTCGGGGTGGTGGTTTCCTCTTCTCGTTTGCAAAGAGAAGTGGGAGCACCTGGGTCTCTCTGAAGGCAGGACGGGGAGGAAGACGGTTATAAATATCGTGATAACAGCAGAAACAAGCTCGTGAGAAAGAGCCATGTGTTGTCGAGAGCAGCTTTGCCAACAGGGAACTGCCGGGGGGGTGTTGTTTGGTTGTGTGTGGGAATATTGCACTCCTGTTTACCCCCAAGTACAAAACCAGCCGAGGGATCGGCAGCCGGGGGGTCACCCGCGCTGTGCGTGCAAAGTCCACTTCCCTGCCCTTCATTCAGAAGAAAAAATAAGCCAGACAAAAATCCCACCAGCCGTGCCAACTTCAGAGCCAAATAGCTTTTATATAACGGGGATGGGGGGAATTCTGCCGTTTCCAAGTATGTTGAAGAACAGGGCACCTCTGGGTGGGGGGGAGGTAAAGCCTGCATTTCATGCACCACCATCTATTTCTGGACACAGCATCATGCTGTACACAAGCCACAAGGGCTCGATTGAAGAACGTTCCTTCTATGTGACAGGAAAAAAAAAACAAACCCCAAAACCACCAAGACTACAGCTCCTGCAGTTTGCAAAACGTCAAAATCAGCCACCAGGAAGGAGGCTGTTGGGCTTTTTCTGCCGTGGGCTGGGGTTTGTAACGTGACGGTGTCCTCAGCAGGAGGGCTTGTCTCCTGGACAAGCTGCTGGGCTGCAGAGGCCGGTGGCGTGATGCTGGCTGTGCCTAACACGAGCTTGGAGGAAAAAAGCTAAAGAAAAAAAAAAGAAAAAATGCAGAGGAAGAGGCGGCCCTAATCTCTAGCCAGCCTGAAATCTTAACTCAGTTACTAAGTATGGAAAGGCGGCGTCATTCCAGCAGGCGTTGCAGAAGGTTGCCATATTGGCTGCCTCTGCAGAGCTGCGCGCCCAGAGCCTCGGCGAAGGGTAAGCCACACCAACTTTAAGGGCAGGTTTCTGGTTCTCCTGCAAGGAGGCCCATAAAACGCAGACATGGACACAGAACAGAGAGCAAAGGAGCACGGGTGTGTCACGCATTCCTTGTCTCCAAGTTCCTGCTCGGATCCTCCTTCCCCGGAGTGAGTGTAATTTGGTAAATTGGAGCTACATATGCTCTGGAGAGCTGTAAAAAAACCAGAATCATGTATTTACTGGCCAGCACAGACGCTGCCTTGTCTACCTGCATGGACTCAAAGGAAGAAAAAAAAAATTAGTTTAGCAGTGGCTCGGAGACAGCCCTGCCATGGCACGGGGTGGGGGATAAATGTACTGACATCTTTCCAGGCTTTGGGTAAGGGCTGCAAAATCCAGCTGCTGCCCCAACAGCCCGGGCTGCTGCCAGGCTTAAGCAGAAGTTGCAATGGCTGTAAGGGAAGCAGAAGTGGCTGCCTCATGTTTGGAAACGGGGGGAGATCAGTTTTGGGAAGGAGAGGAAGGGTTTGCCCTGCATGGAGAAGCCACTTGCCCATACTGGTTATCATGTTTGCTGGGGCTCAGCTGAGGCCAAGCACATTAAGAGTCACCTCAGGTGCAGATTTGACCCCATCAAGGGCAAGGCTGTCCTGTTTGTTGAGGTTTCCTGCCTCAAATCATCCCTGTCACCAGGCTTAAAGGTCCAACTGATCTGAAAGAAACCTACTGGGTTGCTCTGCCTCTTGAAACAGAACAGTCCCTCGTCCCTGCATGTGGCCACCAGTAAGTTCTGGAGAACAAAGTGGAATGTGCCTGCCAGTTTGCAGCAGTTCCCATTTGTGTAGTATATAGTGGTCAGAGCACTTACCCAGGAGGTTAAAGATGGGGTTCCCATGAAGGTGAGGAGCCCAGGCTGAGACCACTCAAACAGCAGGGAACTCGCTGCCCTCATGAAACCCAAGGTCAGTTGCCCACACCGCTTTCAATGGGGTAGGAGCCCGGCCCCCTGACAGGGACACTTTCTGCTGCAATTTAAATAGCATTCACGTCACCTGGGCATCGGCTTCAAGCACAGACAGGACAAGTCACCATCAAGGGCGGGTCCTACATCACCCAAATCTTGAAGCTTCCATTAGCAGAGTATGGCCGCACTGGATGAGAACTTCACTGATGCTTAGAACCTTCTAGAACTAGAACTAACCACCAAAAATATTTCCTTGCCTTGAGTGGCTAGACTATAAATTTACCCACTAATAGAAGGGCACTAATTAATATCTACAGGCAGGAACCACTCTGCTACACAGGCTCCTGCCTGTCATCTCTGTGTTGTGGTTCTCTCCAGCGTCTCATAGACACCATGGCAGCAGGGCTGGGTTTTCCATTCCCCGTTGCATCTTTCCTGTTGCCGGGCTCCAGCTCGTTAACTGGGCCCCACTGAGAAGCTCCAGCCCCAGGAGCCAGGCTGTGGCTCCCTGTCAACAGCCCCCACCCTCACCCCAGCTGCTCCACCACCTCCACCTCACCAGCCTCAGCACTGGGTGACCTTGAAGGTCTCTTCCAGCAGTAACCATTCTTTGAGTCTAGGACTGGGGCTGAACCAGCTTTATGGACCAACTCATCTGTCCCCTTGGCAGAAGTCTGATTTAGGTTTATACCTTAAAATTTGACTTTTCAGGGGCTGGCTGAAGAAAACTCTCAAGCCTTCCATCACTATGAGCACCGAGAAGCCCCGCCCATTCAGCCCAGTTGCCCCGCCCCCCTGTGAGGGCAGTCCCAACCCCACCACCTTGGACCAGGACACACCTCCTGCTCACGGTATGGACACCTGGGGGCCCACAGGGAGGCGAGAACCCAAAAACCCCACTTCAACACAACTACCGTTTTTTGCTCTGGACTTACTTCCTAGAGAGCTGCCCATCTCATGTTCACAACTCATTTTTTTCCATGTTTTGAACCCTGGACCATCTACCCTTTTCAGAAAGGACATCCAGGTCTGCCAAGTCTGAACACAAAACCCTCCCCGATCAGTCTTTTATCATCTAATCTTAATACTTTTATACTCTCAAGTTGAATTCTTTAAATGGATTACACCTTTGCTACTGAGAAACTCAGAACACCCCGGTGTGATTCCCCTTAAAGTGTCCCCATTCCCCATTACCAAATATGTGTGAACTGTAGTGGGTGACAAGCCCCTTGTGTCACTGCATTAACTGAGGAGATTCAAAGCACCTCACACCCCACACCCACGTCCCACCCAACAGCTCATGGTGTATTCACACCCAGGTGTGGTGCAAGTTATGTTGTGTTTCACAGGTACCATTATCACACACCAGAACTGCAAGTTTATTATAAAATAATTTATTAGACAGCAATACACAGCCTTAGCAGCAAGCTTATATACATGCACATAGAAACTGCTGACTACCCTACTCAGGGACTCTAGCTCTTTTGCCCTTGGCCTTGCGGACCTCTTCAATCAGATCTTTTAAGTACTGAATCTCCTTACTAAGGGAATCTGCTTTCTCCTTCAGGGCCTGGTTCTTTTGCTCCAACTCTCTGCACTCCCCAGACAGCGCCTCCTGCTCTGCCCTCTTCTTCTGCCGGTAACGCGTGGCAGCTGTCTTGTTCTGCTCCATCTTTTTCAATTTCTTATCTATTTTCTTCTCTCCTTTCATCTTTGCTGACACTACCTTCTCTGCAGGATGATCGTAGGGTTTGGGCCGCACAGAGCCACAGTTGGCACCTGCAGGGAACTGGTTGCCATTGGGGGATCCAACTGAATTGGTGGGACTATGTTGGGGTGTTCCCAGGTAGGAGTCTGGGCTCATGCATATTCCACTATCATCGGAATGGTTCTCCTCCTCTTTCTCGGACTTGGCGATCACTACCACAAAGGTGGGGCCCTCCTGTTTTCTTTCTCCTTCCAGAACATCCACTTCACTACCTAGTTCTAAACTAAATGAATGGTCTGGAGTGGAAGTCAGAGACCCTGGGGAAAGGGGAAAAGACCAAAGGGAAGCCAATGGGGCCATAGGATCTGCTCCAATTGGAGACTCGGGGAGATGGGTGATTAGGTCAGTTATCAGTGGAGGTTCTTTGTTGTGAAATTCCTGGATGGTAGGGGTAAGTAGGAGATCACACGTGTCTTCCAACGTGGCCATCAGCTCGTCTGGTGAGACGGTGGCTTCCAGATGTTCCATACCTAACAGGGCATCAAAATCAAATTCCTTCAGATCCATCTTCTCCACCATCCACTCCATGCCAGAGAAGGCATCCTCTGCACGATAAGAAAATTACCATTTCAGTAAACCAGGAACCAATGAAACTCAAGCTTCTCAGAACAATCTAGAAACTCAAGTGTCTTCCCTATCTTTTCTATCAGTATGAAAAAATTTAACCATCAGAAAAGAAAAACCCCTGCCATTTATCTGCAGAAAGCTGCAGGGTACAATGTAAGCCATCAGCTGCTCTGACATTCCATCCCTCTTACTCCAACACCAGAAGAATTCGGGGCCATTTGAAGCATACAACCATGCTTGTTCCTTGTGACCTCTACTAGGGAATAGTACCTTAACAGATGATGTCCTTATTAAAAGGACAACAGGAGTGTCACTTTACTGTAACGCCAGCCAGCCTGGTAACCAGCAATTCTGTACTGCGTAAGCAGCATAGTACACACACTTTGAGCAAAGGTACGGCCATGAGGCTGCCTTCACATTTAAAAAAATCTATCATTTTCTTTTTTAAAATCTGAATGTTATTAAATATATCATGTCCCACTGTAATTGATGTAATTTGTGCAAATAGATCTTACCCTGGCTGCTATCTATGGTGTTGCCTAAACTGTCCACAGCAAGCCAATTGGAGGAGACTGCCTTAGCCTTGTCGCTGGAGAACCCATGCGAACCGAGGGGCTCGGCCACCTCCAGGTAGTCATCTAGGAGTCCCAGACTTTCCTCAGCCACCGAACACGGCTGGCTGAAGGGGGATAATGAATCCCCCAACAGCATCTCGTTGTTCAAGAGGCTCATCTTCGTCAGTTTTTAATGCTTTGACGTCGAAGGATGTAGACAAGTAGAGGGTCTTTTTGTCGACTACAGCAATGCTGCTGTGCGGTGCCTTGAAAAACCTGCAAACAGAACTTTAATTCGTCAGTTACTTGTTCAACCAGCACAGTAGCTTTTTAAAAAAAGCAATACACCTCCTCAGTTAAGTATGGCAGTAGTCTCGTAGATTTATCTTACCTTGCCATTTCGGGGGCTGCCGTCTGCCTGCAACCTAACATCTTTGCCGCTTTTCTACTTCTTGCTGATGAAGGCTGGCCAGGGGCAGCCAGGTGCCGGTCTCCCACCCCGGGCTGCCCGGCTTCCTCATGCCTTAACACGGCCCCGCCCACCCGCCGCCCTGACTCACGCCCCCGCCAGCAGCCGCGGCCATTTCGCGATCCCGCCGCCTCCCTCCTCCTCCCCCCCCCCCCCCCCCCCCCCCCCCCCCCCCCCCCCCCCGCGCCCCCCCCCCCCCCCCCCCCCCCCCCCCCCCGGGGGGGAAATACCCT
>NW_015094506.1:4186887-4188012 GCF_001431845.1 Calidris pugnax | reverse complement strand
CCGCCTCCCGCCGGCGGCCGCCATTTTGTATCCTGCCACGTTTCCAGCGGGGCTCCGGCACCCGCGGCCGACGCCCGCCTCCAGAGGGTTATGAAACCCCTCCAGATGATCAGAGCAGACTTAAAGCTACGGTATTAAAGGATTACAATGCTGCTTCCACCTTACTAACAGCCCCCGTTAGATAAACTCGGGATGATATGCCAAGTGATATTTACACTCTCGGTCTCCCGATGCCTCCGATGCCCCATTTCCTCCCCCACGCGGGGGTAAGAAGCCCTCCTAAGGAATATACTGCTTTTAACTCCCATGAAACGGAAAAATCTTTTTGAACTTTGGGAATCGATTTTTCTTAACTACGTACGGCACAGGAATTTATCGTTTCTTCTTCTGAAATGGCATTTCCTGCCATTTCTGACACTCACCGCCCCCGGGGAGGTTGAGCCCACACGAAGATGCTTCTTTCCCCCATTTTGTTTCGCCCGTTTTTTTTTTTTTTCCCATCGTGACATACCATAATTTACCATACGAGTGATAAACCCGCCCCCAAAGCCCATTTGAAGGGGAGAAGAGGAGGACTAGCCACACATGGGAGAGGGAACGCCCGTCCCTCACACACAATACTCACGCCATGGTTGCAGATGCCGGGGGTGTGCTGAGGCCGCCGCCGCTGCTGCTGCGCCTGCTGCACTGGCCGATGCCGCCGCTGGCCCTGCCGCCCTTAAAGAGCCATGGCGGCCAGGGGAGGGGAGGCTGCTCCGGTCCGCGCCGCGCGGGAGGGTGCTGCGCACAGGGACACTCACACCACCTCTCTCTTTCTCCAGCGACACTCACACAATGAGGTGGCACCGCCCGCCCCCTGCCCTTATATACCAATCGCCTTCAGCAAAACAAGATCCGGCTCTGAGGTGTCCTTCCGCCAACGTCACCTGCCTCTCACCGGCGCCCGCCGGCCTGTATTCTCTCTCTCTCTGACCTTTCTTCCTTCCATTCTGCTACGAGTTAATCGCAAGAGCTTCCGGCAAAAGCTAAGACCCCACAACGGTGTTGTAGGGAAGGGACTATATGGTGTACGTCCGCGCGGTCCGTCTCGTCGGCAAGCGAGGCCGCGTCACGTGACCGGAGCAG
>NW_015094506.1:4157326-4186877 GCF_001431845.1 Calidris pugnax | reverse complement strand
CCCCCCCCCCCCCCCCCCTCCGTCGGGGGGGAGCGGATGGAGGAGGGGGCCGGTTTAACCGCCAACAAAGACGGGGCTCTCGCATAGGAGGCATCACGCAGAGCGCCACGTGGGAAGGAAGGGCGTTCATTGGCCGGAGGGGAGTTGTTCACGGTCCAGGGCGAGCTGTCATTGGCCGGGGCCCGAACGAGGCCAGATGCTGGGGAGGGGGGCGAGAAGGAGCAGGCGGGCAGGGAAATGGTGGCGGGGGATGATGGCGGTGGCTGTGCCTCTCACCGCAGTTCTGCGCCTTCGCGGACCTGTCCCTGTCGACGCACCATATGTTCCCCCCCCTCCCCCCTTTTGGTTTACAACGGCCCCTTTTGTTCTCTACACAAAGTCCTGTCGAGGTCAGGCCGGAGGTGGTGGCTGCTGCTTGGGCCAAGGCGCTGGTATGGCTTCCCTTCAGCGCTGAGGCGGCAGGCCGCCGTGGCCTGCTGCTCCCTCAGATAAGGTCTCTGCCCAGGGCAGCGTCGCCTTCCCTCCGTGCCTGCCCCACACATGCAGAGCTCAGATTATGGCTGCTTCGGGGGCATGGGCTTTGGTGTGTTTGTTGTGCGTGATGGCGCCTGCGTCACTGACCAGAGCCCGCTGGCCTCGTGGTGGCCATGGCGCAGTATCGACCCAGAGCGGTTCATACAGAGCTTCAGTGGACGGCTGTGCTGCTGAGCAGCTGACTGCATGAGTCTAATTAGTGCCTTGAACCTATGCAAGAGCTGAAAATGAAGTTGGTTATTCCCCAGCTGAAGTTATGAGAACATCTTCTTCCATGCAGTTTCACTGTGACACAGTTGCTTCTCTTTTCTCTGTGCAGGCGTTACTCAGACTGATGTGAGCATTAATGGATCACCTACATAGCCTTGCAGCCGAAAAGGGCAGCGTCACCTTGGAAAGTTTTTAAAGCGCAGTTTCACATTGTGTTTTATCTGATCTAAATCAACTTGCTGCTAGGAAAGAAGCCAGCCTTCTTCCCCACCCTGTTCCTGGCTATACAGTTCCTCCAGCTGGTCTGGCCCTCAATAACCCAGCAGTAAACTCACAGGGGTCAACAGTTTTCTGCTGGTTTCAGTCCCTCTTTCGTTTCACTCAGATCAGCCAACCATCGGCCAGCTCAGGTGAGCTGGGAGGATTGGGACCTGTGTACTTTCCTCATGGCATCGGAGTTCCCCAGCTTCAAATGGTTGCTTTTCCACGTTGCCAACCTCACAGCACGCCATGAGCTCCGAGAGCTGCAATGGGTCCTTGCTTGTTCAAACGTCATCATCCTGCAGGTCAAATTGCTCTCGGCTACTTCTGCAAAAGGCTCCACTGTTTTCCAGTTAGGGCCTCAGCAGTATTTGTGTAAAGCCAGGGCCTTCACTGAGTTTGCCCTGAAATTTATTAAACAAGTTGACTGATAATTTGCAAGGATGGGCGTGACCCAGTGTCTACTTTTAGTCTGATATCAACTATCATCACTACAAAGCAGAATATATGTCACTCTGTAGCTGTAAACCAAGTATTGGCTGCTGAATTAAATATTTTGAAATTTTTCCTCCATGTTGTTTTTTTTGTTTTGTTTTGTTTGGCTTTTTTCTAGAAGCAAGCACAGATTTTGGGATGACTCATTAAAATGGAGGAGGCAGAGAAAAACGTCCTCCAACGCCAGAAAACACCACAGGAGCAATTGAGCCATCTAAGATGACTGTTCTGATAAATACACCCCGGAGCAGGCAGATCTTGCTTCAAAGCAAAATTGAGAGGATGCGGCAGCTTTTAAAGATGCCAAGTGGGCGATTGGCTGGGTGGCTGGGTGGCCAGCATCTCCGTGTCCTCACTGGCTAAGGGAGAGCTCTCACATCCCCTGCAGCACCTGCTTGCCCCTCCTTTAAGTGAAAAGGGTGGTTGTACAACTGTAATCGTAGCTAAATAAACAGAAATGCTATACACACCCAATCCTTCATCTTGAAAAGATAATTATAGATTTCGCTGAAAGGACTCTGGGTAAGTGTGAGCAAGAATCACGCAAGCAAAAATGAAATATGCAATGAGGAACTTAACCCAGATCTGCCTGTTTCCCAGCTGCCTGCTTTCCATTTTGTGTGGAAATTTGTCTGTTAGGAGCTCCAAACAGAATTTTTTTAACAATCCCCAATCAAAAAAGTGAAATCAAGTAACCAGAAGCCAGCCATTTAGGGACCAACATATTTTTCCCTATTTCCTGAGGGACTGCAGAATTACTGTTGTTACATAATTCTGCGAGCTATATCCCCAATTCCTTTATAAATCCTCTCTCTTCATTTGGATGTATTATGTCAGAGGTTTCTCCCCTTGTGGCCAGGGTTTTTGACTGTGGTAAAAGATAGTTCTTTAAGCCCAAGTAACAATTCCTTGGGAATTTTTATACAAAAGAAATTACAAGTATTTTCCAAGCAGAGAACTACGAACTCAAAGGCGTCTAAAAAGTGTTCCTTCCCAGTATTACAGAATATATTTGTGGCTCAGAGACTGAGAAGTCTGGCAGCCCTGAATAAAATGGAATTTACGGCACAAAAAGGTGGCTTCTGACCGAAGATTAATTTGTGTGCATGGTCAATGAGCTCCTGCTGACACGTTAACAGCGTTAGCACCGTGCATGTGATTTTCCTGCCCAGGGTACCGGCACCTCGGCACAGAGAGCTCCTGTGAGAAGTGAGATCCTTCCTGACCCAGAAGCGAGGGCCCAGCCACAGGCGAAAGGAGCTGCAGAGGTCCCTGCAGGATGGCAGCCAGAGTGACCTTGCTGAGGAGTGATGAACTGCCCTGAAAAATACAGCACTGCAGAAAGCCACCTCCGGGCAAACAGCAGCACCAGGAGGTGGAAAACTAATACTCCCTCCCTAATACTCACCCTCCTCCTTCATTAAGATGCAAGGTCAATATATGTGTTTGCTTGCCTTTTTTTTTTTTTTAAAGTTAAATGTTGCGAAGGAAAAGAGGTTTTCTTCTTCCACCAGCAAGTATACAGGAGATAAACAGGCAGAATGCCACGTTATTAAGCACACAAAAGGCAGCGAGGACGTAAATGTTTCCATAGTAACATCTCCTCGCACAGTCTAGGCCGTCATTACGGGATGCTCTTGGGGACTGGGGTGGGGGGGGGAAGTACTCGTGGGCCTCTGTAGCAGGGGAGCGAGGCCAGGGGGGAGAACATGGTGTTGGGGCCAACGGGGTTACCAGCGACAGTAATGGAGATGGAGATGTTTGCTCTTCCCTGGAAGAGCTGGGAGAGCCACAGCCAGGGAGAAGGGCTGGCAGATGCTGCATCAGGACCCCCCTGGTGGCACTGGGCAGGAGGCTTTGGGCTCCCACTGAGCCTCAGTGGCCTGGGGAAGGGGCAGATGGGCTTTTGGCTGGCCCTGGGCCCTGCTAGGGTGGCTGGGGAGGAGGGGGCATTGCTGCCTTTGTGGAAGGATTGTGGAGGAGTGAAGGAGTGTGAGGGCAATTTCCGGAGGGGATTCTTGTGATAATTTCTGTCCTTTGAACCTTCCCTCAGAAAGGGACAGGAAGCCTTACCCTGCACTTCAATGAGCAAAGCATTTCCAGGGACCAGCAGGAATTTTTCCTGGAGACAGAGTGCGGAGGGAAACACAACAGAGGAATGAGGCGAAGCAGCCATACATTTTGAGCAATTTCAAGGGAGAATTACCTACAACCTCTAAGGAACAGGCTAATTTGCAGTGCTCTAATTTGCAGGGCTCGGTTGCTTCTCTCCTCATGCGGCACAGATATCTGAAGGATCTTTTCTGCCAGATTCTCATCGTCAGCTCTTTAGGAATTGCTCTGTAGATGTTCCATTTCAAAGCTAGATTGAAAAGCAAATATATGTGATTAAAGACCAGGCTAGGAGGTATTAGCGTCCATCTTTTATTACATACAAACAGAAAATCAGTTAGCCATATGCTTTGCCTCATTTGTTTTGGACACTAGTACACCAAATGGAATCTCTAATAAATCATTCATTGCTTACCCACCCCCTCACTGTCTTGTGTTTCCATCCTGGTACGTAAATATCACTGACATTTGAAATGAGGCTAATAAAAAAAAAAAAAAAGGATTAAATCTGCAATTTACATTTGCAACTTACAGTTCAATTATTTTAGGCAGCTATGGAAACAATCCTGGTTGTCCACCTACATTTTTCTTACTGAACGGACGTGGGCATGCCAAGCACATGCTGATAGCTCACAAAATATGGTTCTCCAGAGGCTTAGTTACTCAGAATCAGTCAGGCTGTGGCCAGCTGCCACGAGTGAAAACATTGTGCAAATCTGGTAAGAGGGAGGTAAGTTTTAACTCGTAACTTGCCCAAGCATGAATTTCCCAAGCAGAGCTACAACTGGTTGAAAATGATGTTCAGCAAAAAATATGCGTGCAGGGGGTTAGGAGGGGGTGCTGAGTTTTGTTCAGACCATCGGGGGATTTTTTTTGTTTTCTTATTGTCCAGACTTGTTTTATCATGATGAAAGTATTTGGGGGGTCAAGAATAATCCCCTCTGTGTGTTAGCACATGTGGGAGCGGTTTAGCACACAAACAAAAGCCTTCCAGTTGTCCAAGCAGTAAAGGAACAGGAACACATCTCAGGGCAACCGCTGTTCTTCGCGGGGCTGCAGTTAATGTGGCCCCTGCTGCAGACCGTGAATTCGGTGCCTATCAAAATGTATGTGTCCGTGTGTTACCAGCATCTGCTGGAATCACACGTCCCAGGTGTCTCGTGCCTTCCCGTGTGAAAGGATGAAGATGAGAGTGGCAATGCACATTCCTTCTTTTTCCAGCAGCACAAAGTTAGCGAGAACCAAGGCCTGAAGAGCAGGTACGGCTTATAAGGTTGGAGCATCCCAGCCACAGACACCAGTGGGTGAGTTTAACAGCCCATCGTCGTTCATTCCAGTGGATTTGTCTTTCACTGTCTCGCTGCCCCTCAGACTTGTCAGAACGAGGGGCCCTTGCTGCATCAAGTCCAACGGCGATTATGCTGCTCTCCTGAACCTGGCATCTCAACTGAAGCCAAAGCATCAGCTTTGGCTGAAGCCTGTGGAAAAGTTACTTGAGCCCTGAAAGTTATTTCAGCCTCTCTGCTCAGTGAGGGGGGTGCAGAATGAAAGGCTGGTAATACCAGACTATGCTCTGTGTGCTCCATCTGGGGATTTGTTTTTAACTCCATGTAACTTCAGAGTGTCTCGGTAAGGCCAGGAAGAGAGACTGTGAATGGGAAATAAAACAGGATCCTGGGGATATCTCTTTACATGTTTGAGATCTGCTTTTCTCTGATGCTGGCAGGCAGCTTCAGCAGGAACACTGACAAACCAGGTAGTTCAGATGAAGCTCTGAAACTCATTTGGGTATAAATCACCTTTGAGGCTGTAGCTCCCCAGGTCCCTGGAGAGGAACACTGCAGACGTTATTCAGTAATATTTCTCAGCTCTTTGTAGGCAGCAGCTCCTTGGTGGCTAGAATTTACCAGCAGACTTCGATCTGTTTTAATATACACTTGTTTACAGAGGAAGAGAGAGAAATTCCTGGCGGTTGTTGATGCAGTTGTGATATCATTCAGTTTATAGCTTTTTCCTGAACGACTGTCATTTTTCCTCCTGAGGTCTGTGCGTTAGGAGATTTGGCAAAGGATGTCAGAAAGAAGATGTTTTCAGGAGGCTTTGAGACTGCTCTGCTCCCTGCACTTGTGCATGGGCTTGCGGGTGGCCTCAGCAGAGCCTCTTCAGATGCATTACAGGGCTACCGGCCATGGGCAAGCTGGAAGATAGTCCCCAAAGAAGACTTTATGGCTAAAGTATCGTATCGAGTAGGTGTTGTGGCTTCTCAATCCACTGCCCCTCATACCGGTATCACTGTAGCGCTTGGTGAAGAAGGTTTGCAGTTCTCTTAATGGGAGGAGGTTTCTGTGGTTGCCTGCTGAGCAAGCTGGTTTGAGACTAAAGCCAGGTCTGTCAGCGGAACCAGCCACGGCAACCCAACTCTGCTGGGGAGGTAGAGCTGTCTTGCTCTTTTGGCACTCAGAGGGTGAGACTTTGTTGACCACAAAAGGGTGAAGCCTGTCCCAGGCCACCAGGCTTGTGAGTCCAGTTTGCCGGTGACACCAAAGCATCTTCTGTTGCAAAGTGATAGACTGAAGATGGATCACTCTTCCTTTTTATTTACTTTCTCTTCTTACATAAGAAAGAAATGTAAAAAAAAAATAGAGGAGAAAGTTTCCTCATCCAAATCACTAGCTTATTGTTCAAGACAAGGCACTGGACAAGATGCTTTCTCTCTCAGGGCCACAGACAGTGATTTGGAAAAGAGGAGGTTTGTGCCTTGGTCATGTGCTTGCCTCAGCAAAACCCAACCTCCACATGAATGCCAGGCAGCTGGGACCTCTGCCAACCTGCTCTCTAACGAGCAACGTGGGAGCTGCAGCTCTGGGGCCTGTGGGATTACTGAATCTTGTACTACCTCTGCTTCAGCGTATCTCAGGCCCTCTGACAATGTACCACCACCCCCATAAACAACCAGGAGTTGAACATAATTCAGATTATATTATCTCTATAAGTGGCAGTAGTTATTACATCCAAAGCCATAACTATCCTCCGTGCTAAATAAATTCAAGAATTTGAAGGCAAAAATGTCTCTCTGCCATCCTGCTTCCAGGAATGATTGCTTCTCGCCTTCCAAAGGGGGTAAGGAACCTGCCAGGCCATTACGAGTTTTGAAGTAACGTCTGTCCTGGGGCAGACAGGTAAAGAGCCCAGGCAGTCCATCATTTGCCATCTATGCCCTTGTGTCTGTTGCCTGTTAGGTCTCTGTCCTTCGCAGTGCTGAGCAGAATGAGACAATAGAGTTTTACACCACTGGGATCATTCCAGTGGGATGTCTGATGGGACAGTCTATCACCCCCGTGCCTCTGTGGAACAGTGATGATTCCACCACAGTGAGAGGCAAGGAAAGGGGTGGGCTTGGGCTGAACTGAGGGAACTGTTGCCTAAAAAAAGCAAAGTCCAAAACAAAACCAAAAACTCAAGCAAGCAACTTTTGCCCGTTATTTGTATGGAGAAGGCTTTCATGAAGAATGTGGTTAGAATTTATATATATATATATATATTTCCCCTGAGAAGCTTAGCACTGAGTGTTAATAGACTGATCAAAGAGCTACTTAGCCACTGAAGCCAGAGAAATTGAACCAGGGCAGCAAAATAAAAATCAATCTGACATTTAGTGTGTTTAAAGTGATTTTGTTCAGAACTTCTGCATGAAAGCTTAAGATCATGAAAAGTTTGGGTTCTGTGAGCCAAACTCTGTCTCCCATTCTCCTGCTATTTGGAAAATGACAAGAATGCTTTCTATGTCCAGGATGATTTCAGATCTTCCCTGCCTTACCCGTTTGTCTGACCACCTTGCCTTACCATTTGCGAGATTATTCCATAGGGTCACATACTACAAATATACTATTAGCCTGCTCACCACCACATTTCTGGCTCTGTGACTTGTGAATAATGCTGTCCTTCTCAAAGTATGCTTGTAAGACTTTTGTACTGTGCTATCCCCAATTGTGAAGGGGACACACTTGTTAAATGAGAGCTATTTTAAGGTATTGCATCTTAAAAAGAAAAAAGGGGAGGAGAAGGATATTTCTTGAATCCCTCAGGTCATAACTCAGCCTGACAAGGATAAAAAAGATAAAATCCAGGTACCTCAAACAGTTCCCCAAGTGTCTGGACTGCAGCAGCCCTCCTCAGGCTGGAAGCCAATCCTGATTTTCTCTGGTAGGAGGGCAGCATCTCCCATTTCTTGCTTTCTGCATCTGTGAGTAAAGCCCAACATTTCAAGATCAAGTCCCAGATTCACTGAGCCAGGCTGGAGCCATTGAATCATACCTTGTGCAGGGAGTGGGCCAACATATTTTATCTTATCTGGAAAAAAAACCCTTCTTTTGGAAGAGGCTCCTCTTTTTTCCATGAGACTAAATTTAAAAAGCGGCAGCTGTTTGCAGCCTTTCCGGAGTTTAGAGTATTAAAATAAACCTTAAAAAAAACACAGAGGTGATAGTATTTGGAGAAAAAAAGAAACATTCATCATGCAGTTTGCAGTTCAACATGATAATCTCAAATTTGGGGTACAGTCATCCTCTCTCCCCCAGCCTATAAGAGTAACTACAGAACAGTCAGCCTGGAATTGATTTATTTAGAGTGAAGAGATGGCAAAAATAAATAAGTAAAATGTAAGCTCAGCTACGTTCATTGCCAGGACAGGACTGCGGTTATATAACAAAGCACGCAAAATATTTTGCTTTTTCCAAAATCCACCTTCCTCCTGAGCTGGCTGTTCCTTAGGCTAAGAACAAAAAGAGATGCTGAGTCCTTGCAGCCCGGAGAACCATTTACGCTCTTCTTCTTTGTAGCCACCTTTTCCATACTTGAAATAATTATCATGACTCCTCTCAATTATTTCTTCTCTACATTAAATGAACCCCTATCTTTTGATCTTTCCTCCTCCTTCTTCATGCCGGGACAGCTTTTATGCAAAGGTGCAAACCGCTGCATCCATTAAACATGTATCACAAGCCCTAGGCCCTCCAGGGGCTCCACCACCAAGAGTTTGGATACAGGAGATACGGGCCCCTGGCACAGCAGCTTCCTCACTGCCCCAAGGCTGATGCTGGGATAAAAGATGAGGATTGGCGTGAAGAAACCAAGGTGCGACTGAGCAAGGGCGGGGGAGTCCACACAGGAAAGTTTAAGATTTAATATTAAAGTTTAATTCGCGGAAGCCTGTGAAGTCTGGGGAGCCACATGAAAGGCGGGCGCCTGCCCGGGCACGCGGGCTATCGGAGAAAGGATGGGGAGGCACAGGGGGATAATTACGCATCATCTTGTGACCAGCGCAGAGGCTGCCAGGAGCCGGCATCAAGCTGATTGCTCTCTCAAGACAAGTCGTAGGGCGCCCAGAGCCGCCAAGGGAAAGCGAGTGAATCAGCAAGGGGCACGTCGGGCCCCAGGCGCTGCTGCGGTGCAGGGTTATGTCAGCAGAAAGGTGAGGCACCCAGACAAAAAAGCAGGGAGACGCTCCTTTGTTTATAAACACACCAGAGACAACCAGGTTACTGTGGAAAGTCGTTTTATTTCAGAATTTCACGCACTCTTGTCACAGACCATGCATTTCAGACTTTCCCCTTTGCAAATCCACAGCCTCCAGGCCTGGGAGAGATGGGACATCATCTCTTCGCTTCTCACTGCGAGTACCCACATGCTAAGAGTGAGGGCCCTGACGGCAGCTCTCCAGGAGGCAGAAAGCAGCCTCTTGTTTCCATAATTGCTTTTCAAAACGAGAAAAGAAATCCACCTGGCTTGAACGATCAGCAGGGGAGCTCAGCAACGGTGAAACCCCACAGCTGAGCAAGTTGGTCCTCGTCCCGTGGTTACAGGGAACAAGACGACAATCTCGTGGGAAGCTCAGGTGAGCTAGGCGAGAGCAGAACACACCGAGGCATTTTTGGAGCCCAGGCAGCAACCAACCAAATGCACGCTCTGGGCCTCTTACAATCAATTTGTCTCCGAGCCGCTCGGCCGGGAAGGTGGCCGGGACCTGCCCTTTTCACATTCAGCTTTCGGTCCTCCTACTCTGTGCTACAGCTTTGACCAGGAAGGAGCCTACCTAGAGGTAAGACAGCCCTCGGGGTTGTACGTCAACACGTGTACTGCATTTAATACTGAAAGGCGCCAGTTCCAAAGACTCTGCAACAATCCGTTTGACCCACAGGCAAACAGGGGTTTAGTGTAAATTTCCTGCATCCTTACCCTACTCCTTCTTCCCTGCCTCTGTTGTCCCTTATGCCTGACCCTGCTCTTGAAATACTCCTAGTTGCAGTGTCCCTGTGACCCATTACATCTTTGGCCTTTGCTGAGACTGCCACTGCCAGGGCAGCTATTGCCCACTGTGGTGGCTGCCTGTAGGAAGTGAGCATTTGCCTCCTGAGAGCAGGTTTGGGGCCAGCTCAGAGGAAGGCAAAATCAAAGGGAAGAAACAATCAAGTGATTCAAGTGAAGTGGAGCAAAGTCTACAGAAAAGGCGAAAAGGCAGCTTCAGTCTCCATTTGATACACAAATTGAGCTCAATAGCAGCAAGAAATGGCCATAAAATATTAATTCATTAGGTTGCCAGAAAGAAGTAAAAGCATTCATGTAAAAAATTCTATATAGATATGTATGTGGCAACTGTTCTCAAGCCAGCCCAGTCGGTGGCTTCCTCCTGTTTTTGTCTCACCTTTTTTGTATATATAGTTTTGAACATTCCAAACCACGTTGCTGCTCAGTACTGCGTGAAGACTATGGTATTGGAGTCAGCACCAAGTGAGGGGTGAGATTGCACTGAAGAAATGAACTTATGGGGAACTCCTGACAACCCAGATATTTTAATATTTTTTGTTGACCTTCAAGTAATTAAAAGAAAGGGGAATTTCCCCCAATAGCCTATAGGCTCCAAGTCTCATCTGTCTGCTTTTAGGGTAGGAAGGCTGACATCAGAAAGGCAGTGGAGGGCAGGGAAAGGAAGAGGGAAAGAAATCTGGGAACCAGAGTGAAGAGCAATCAACAGCTGACCAACACTGAGTGCTGCAAAACTTACAAAACACAAAATCATACAAACGGAATTTCTGTTAACTTTTTTATAGACTACAGACTTTATATACACACACAAACTTCAAAGTACGCACCTGGCAGTCTAGAAAATACCAGTACCCTAAGGATTAAATAATTTAAAATGCAATGTTGCGTTATCACTGTATACGGAATACTATCTGACACGTTGGCTAAAATGGACGGATTGTCCGAGAAAGATGCTCCCTCCCTCATCTCACCAGCACTGCCTCTAAAAAGAAAACAAGGGCTGAAGACTCCCCTCCACGGTTCTACTCCTGAAACTTCTGTAAAAGGCTGGGAGGGGGAGAAGTCCTGAGAGGAAGGGAGGAGAAAAGGATTCCTGCTTCCTCCAAACTCTGCTGCTGCCTCTCTGTTGGCTAGGGAGGCTGGACAGCAAGTGGAAAAAAAGGTGCTAAAGCTAAGAAAAGGCAAGTATGTTTCTGTAACCATAGCTGTGCTGGTCTTTTGAGAGAAACACAGCCCCAGACTCACCTTCCCTCCACCTTTTTGAAGGCAGGAGGCCAGAAGGCTTAATGCAGAGTCTACGTGGCTCGTTTAGGAGATACACACAGTGCAACAGCTGCCCCCCAAAACCATACCGCAGGCCAGCAGCAGATGGGAGGGCAGCCACGGGACAACAGCTCGACAGCAGCCACAAACTGGGAGTGGGAAGAACTGCGTTACCAACAGGTCCAAACAGACCGAATGGGAAGGTGTGCTCTCACCAGCTTTCTAAGAGTAATTGTAAACTGGGAGCACTGGGAATTCAGCGCATGGGAATGAGGAAGGGAATGGACAGCCTCAGTTCTGAAGTGGGTGGGGAGGGGACTGAAACACACACAGAGAGCAGATGGCAAAGCCAACGTATCTCTAAATGCCAGCTCTGCATATGTACCCTAATATCAGCATATGGGACAGAACTTTGCTGATGACATCAGTTGTTCAGTCTTATCACCTTCACGGAGCTATAGCTGGTGAGAATCTGGCTTATGTGTGCTTATTACCAAGCCCTTTGAGGCATGCAGTCTTGCTTCCACCTCCTACAAACCAGAACAGCCATAAGCTCTTGGGGTAAAGATGAAAAAAAAAAAAAAAAAAAAAAAATCCACTTTTCCCCGCTTTCATTTTGGATTTATTAAAAAATATAGCATATTTCCTACTCAAATAACAGATTTTTTTTTTATTATAGAAAAAGTCTTCTAGAAGCATCCACATGAAATCCTTAAGATGTCAGACAAAAAGGAATTTTTAAGGAGGCCCTTTAGGAAATACTCGTATCCTTCATTTAAGGGAAAAAAAAAAAAAAAAAAAAAAAAAAAATCATCCCTGTTCCCATGTGTGTCTCCCACCCTTCCCCCATAATCAGCCTTCATTCCTTTAGGCCAGAGACATCTAAGGAGTGCCCTGCTCTTCATTCCCAGGGCCATTCCCATCAGCAACACCCAGCAGATCTGGCTAGGCAGGAATGGCAAGTCTTGCTCCTTTGGCCTCATCACACAGCCAGATCACAAAGGTTTCTTCCTCTCTCTCAGTGAGAATTGCCCGTACTGGAGGTTGTGTTGCAGCAGACTGGGCAACCCTCTGCCCCTACTGGTGAACCCAACTTGCAAAGGATGAGAAGGCTCTGCAGGAGCAGGAGCCATGGACATAGGCATTCTCCAAGCTCTACAGCCCTAAATACTGCTAGTGTAATCATTATCCACTCAGATATACAAAAACCAACCCTATCCAAAACATCCCACTCAGTCTGCCCTGCATGACTGGGTCAAAGGGGAAAAGAAAACCCAACCAAAACAAAAAGAAAAACAGAAAAGTGAGACCGTGTAGTGCAGCAGAGGAAAAGAAACATGGGGCAAAGACGGACTGGAGGAAAGGACCTCAACGCAAGGCTGCTAAAATTGTCACTGGATTTACCAGCCCAGTTCCACCTTCTTCAGACCAAAATGGACTCGCTGCAGTAAGTGAACTACAGTAGTGCATAGTTTCTTTTTTTTTTTTGGTAGACACTTAAACATCAGCAGAATTTATGCAGGTATTTTAGAGCTGCAGTTTTAGTCTCTTTTCCCTCGCCAATGGGTACCTGTTGGGGCAGAGATGGTGGAAATGGACCAGTAGCACCAAGAAATTCAGCGGGAGCACCAACTCCACAGCAGGAAATAATAATGAACCAAAAGGAGACAGAGAGATATAGAGAGAAAAGTGGAGGAGACATATTTCGCAGTAATTAAAGTCCACCTTGGCTAAACCCTATCAGCACTTCCCCTAGGTAAGGCCCCATTACGTCTGCAGCAAGACCTCTGGCTCTGACAGAGAGCAGTAGAGGGTATAGCCCAATTCATCTACTTCTTCGGGAGTGAGCTCTGAAAACAAGTTCACCTTGGGGTTCAGAGCACTTGGGAGGACACCTGCCTCCAAGTAGCGGATTAACCCCTTTAGCGCCTGCAAGAAGCGATCGGCCAGCATGTCCTGGGACCAGTCGGACTCTTCTTGGGATAGGTGGAGGATGACATTGGTGAGCTGGCTGGCAGTGAGGTGACCCAGGGCCGGGTTTGACTTGCATACGGCTTTGAAGATCTTCAGGCACAAGCAACGGCAGCCGGAATCACACTGGTCCAGGGCTCGGAGACGAGCCGTTTCCGCTGGCCGCAGGCTCAGTCGCCACAAATTGTCATTCTGGGCCAATCGATGGGGTTTGGCCACAAGAATGATGTCACCCAGCGTCAGGGATGGTAGGAAGTCAATAAAAAGACGCCGTTCTGGATCATACTGGACTTCCAGTGTCAAGTCTGCTGGGGGAGCTGCTGGACGGATCACATAATCCAAAAGAGACCCAATTGCTGGCCAGTTGATGGAGCCAGCCACAACTTTCTCAAAGGTGTCTGCTACAGTTTTGGGGGAAAGGTAACCTCCCACCACGCAGCGGTCCCAGTAGCTGCTTCCACGGGGAAAGTACTCCGGGTTTTCCCGACGGACCAAGTAGAAGCCAGGAATGTTCATGATAGTGTCCTCCCCGGGGATGCACGACCACAGGTTCTGCTCCAGCATCAGAGGCACAATGAGCTGGATGTGGTCAGCTGTCACTACCTTTCACAAGAGAGAAAAGTCGGTAAGAACAAGCTTTGTCCCTCCACGCTCAGTTTTATTCACCACCTTTAGATAGCCTCCTGTTCAAAGGAATTTGGAATAAGAATTCAGCCATCTCACTCTCCTCTCTGTGTGGGATTCTCAGCCTCCCTTTGTCAAAAGACATTCTGAAGGACTATTTCCCATACTCAGTGGGTTAACTCCAAGGTATAACCCAAGCTAGTGCTTATAGGGTATGTACTATTTAAAGACCTTTAAATACTTCAGGACCTGACACAGAATGCACATAGATGAATCATTCTGCCTCCTACTGTTCTAAGTCCACTCCTTGGATGTGAGATGCAGCTGGCCCAGGGCACAGCAACACCACACAACAATTTAAAACAGGAGGCAGCGTATTATGTTTCTAGGCAAGTTTAAATTGCCATGGTTTAATTATCCCATGCTACAACTAGGTACTGCCCTCACTCGGTCTGCCACGTTGTTTGGAAAAAGGTCATTACAGATCCTTTTTCCCCAATGTGATTAAGACCCCAGATCTAAGTTTCACTGGACACTCGACACTCCATTCCAGAGCTCTGACTCAAAAAAAAAAAAAAGTGTGCCTCTGAATCACTCACTATAGCCATGGGCATCTTGCCATCAAGGAGACATGCAGCAGGGACTGCTGTCCAATCCAGGTCTGTCACGCATTAAAAAAAAAAAAAAAAAAAAAAAAAAAAAAAGAGTAGGGAAGACCTAGATGAATTCGTAAGAGTTCTAAGGGAGTATCATGTACTTGGAAGGAGACAGAAGGGACAGAGAGAAAACAGAGGTCTACTGGAGAAACAACAAGAAAAACACAGCTAAAGGGAGAGACAGAAAGGAAGGAAAGAAGGGCTGAGATAATTCAGAGAAATAAAATGGCGAAAAGAAATGCTTTGCAGACAATGTCAGAGCAGCCTGGTCACGCCTGTTCAAGCAGTACTGCAGAAATCAACGCTTGGCTCCACGGTGGGAAAGGCGACACCAGGAACCTTATTAGAGAGGAATGCTGTGCTGAGCCAGCACTGCCAACAGGGAAGCCTGAAATGCCCCTGCCTAGTCAGCCTTCTGAATAACGACCCGTCACGCGGCCCCGGGAATTACCTGCAGATCATCATACAGGCTGCCACTCAGGTACATGTCACGCAGGGGCATGTCCGGCAGCTTGGCGCGTAGGAAGCTGCGCAGCTCAGTGCAGATATCCACCGCCGCTTGCTTGGCCCGGGCCTGCTCGTCGGCCGGGATAGCCACCTTCCTCCGATAATAAGCAAAGAGCTTTTCTTGCAGAGACAGGCGAAGGCGGGATTTTTTCAGCTCCACTTGACTCCTCTTGGCAGATGGCTTGGGCTTTGTGGGTCGGAAGAAGTCTGCAAGACAGAAGGAAAACCGTTGCTCGCCTGCAGTGTTTCACCGTGAACCGATCGGCAGAAGAAAATCTGCATCCCCGGAGTGCAGCCTTCTAGCTCTCAAAAAAGCTTTCAGCAGACATTTTTGCATGCTTCACACAGGTACCAGTCAAAAGGGAGGTGCTAAGAGACTTCAAAAGATACTACTACAAGAATCAAAACGGATGAAAACAAGTTACTAGATTTGGAATTTAGCCAGAACAAGGCTAACATCGTGTACAAGGAAGTAATTTTAATGGCTAGATGGGCAATACCCCTGTTCAGTTTCATCAAAAATTCAGCACTGTTACCAGTTCAGAAGCTTTCAACGTGATGCCAGACCAGCGGAAAAAACACTCTTCAACAACCATCATGATGTCATTAAGCTTTTGAGATGATAACGGATTTTTACAAATTCTCAGCAAAACCCAGCCCTGACTAGGGTATGAGATCATGCCACCTGGAAATGAAAGAGTGTTAGGAGTCTGATCAGCACTTTTCAGGATGGTGAGCTGACAGATCTTGGGGCCAGCAGAACTAAGGCAACCATAGCTCCAGTGAAAACCTCCCTCAAACTTTCACTGGTTGAAGAACAGAGAGCATGCTCTTAGGCACAATACAGCAAGACAACGCTTTACACTGCTGTCTGCGTTATTAAGCAATGCCTAACCTTCACAGATTCTCTAAGCCCACATATTTTCCTGACTGGTTTCCTAAAGAAACAAGTCACTGCTTCCCAACTATCTTTCAGACTTCTCTTAATAGGGACCAAGAGCTTCAGAAGTTATCAATGAGAATGAAAAAAGAATTACAGATCTAAGAGAGATTTGTAAAGGCTGTGGTACTTAACGGGTGCAGGAGGAACTCCCAAGGCAGTGGCCCCATTAAGGCAATCAGCTGTTGCACATTTGTTTGGCAACATGCACTTGGCCACGAAGCAAGTGCAAAATGGCTGACCAAGCTGCACACAGATGCATCTCGCCCAATCTCAGCAGCTGCTGTCTCTTGGGGTCTCTCTGAGCTGCTCTCATTGGGGTCTTCTTGACAGATTTGAGGTTTTGTGTGAAGAGGAAACAGCCCTCGAAACCCAGAGGGAAGCATTACCTCTTAATGAAAAAACTTATTTTTTCCATCTTAAGTTTTAATTTATTTTTAAGTCAAGAATGCAAGATGCCATCATCAATGGTTTTATTCCTCAAGCCTCATCTTTGGAGACTCCAGTCAAATGATCTAGACTCCATTTAACAAAGCTGTCTAGTTAGTTATTTAACATTTCCTCAGCAGAAAATCCACTGCCACCCTGAAGCTAACTTTCTTGCAGAGAATTTGTAAATCAAGTTAAAAGATTGATCCTGAGTTTTATTTTGAATCTCTTAAGTGTAAATCTCCTGAAGTGACCAGGGATATAAAGTAAAACTGGTGAGCAAAAATGACCAAACACATATAACAAACACTGCTGGACACTAAATTACTCGTTACCCTACTCAGAAAGATGACTGCAAGTCACTTTTTATAGTCTGATGAAGACTAACTCAGTGATAAGCAGCATAAAACAGGCAAATAGCATTACAGAAACTATTAGGAAAACAGCAGAAATAATACAGGAGATACTGTTATAAATTGTGAATGTACATTCATATTTTGATTATTCCCCTCTTAAAAAAGCACAAACTAAAGTGGTCCAAAGAAAGGCAATGAAGAGCTTGAAAGGAATGGAATGGTGCTTTATCAGGAAAGATTGCACAGGTAAGTATTCGGCTTGAAAGAGAAAAGTCTGAGGGAGAATAAAGCTTAAAACCATGAAGTCACAAGATGAATGAAGAATGCAAACAGATGACTGTTCTTCACTAGTTCCCAATCTGACTTCTAATTCTTGAAATTACCAGTAGACCTGCTTAAAAGAAAACCATCAAAATCCTGGGCTAGACAGACTGTTTTCTTTTTCCTGCGTTCCCTTAAACGAGTACAGGATTTATGGGCCTAGATGACTGTGCAATGCAGGAGCCTGACCTTGCTCCTTACCTGTTTCTGCAGCTGAAGGATCAGTGGGAAGGGTCTGCAGGGAGCGGCTGAGGTTAGTCTTCATGTCCTGGCTCAGTAAACGTGAGGAGGAGCCCAGCCAGTTTGGCTCTTCCCAACTTCTCTTTCCTGACTGGCTCAAGCGAGTGGGGCTGCTGGGAGCACTGATGGCCCGGTCGTACATCTAAAGCAACATCACCAGGCACAGTTTGAGTCGTTAGGGGCCCAACATTTGCATTTTACCCAGCCGAATGCCACCATCCTGGGTCTTCTTGCTCCCCACTCCTCCTTTCCAGTGCCCCCTGTGCTCAGGTCCCCCCACCCCGCTGTCCCACATGCCACATGGGTCGCTCACTCACCCGTTTGACGGCCAGCGTGGCGATGCCCAGCATAGCAGCTCCACCCACCCCCAGCACGAGCCGGGCGTTGGACAGCACAAAGTCGATGGCTGTGCCGATGCCGTTGTCATCTTTCTTCCCTTTGCGCTGCCCAGTGCCTGCCATCTCACCTGGGAGCAGGGGGAGCATTAAACAAACAGGTCAAAACGCGCAGCCACACTAGTCCTCTCCCTCCTCCTCCACCCCATGCTCCTCACAGCTCTTGGGGTCTCAGCACGGAGCCACAAGAAGGGACCACCTAACCCTGCAGCCTCTTTCATTATCTTCCCTCAAGAAGCTGCTTATTCCTAGATGTGCCAAAACAGCACTGACCAAGCTCTGCAATCACAGCATTTCTTTCCTTCCAGCTCAGCTTATGACCCAAACAAAAACATCCCGAATTGGATGTGGGGCTTCTAATCATTGAAGCAGGTTTAATTGCGCAATCACCTAATGCTTTTTTTTAAAAGAAAGTAAGATTTACTTCAGCAACATTTTGCAATAAAATACTGTATTTTACATAAAGCTCTGTGACCATTCAGGTCTTCTCCTTTTAATTTGTGCTTCTCAACCAAAGCCTGGCTTTTTTAATGCCAATTTATTTTCTTACTATCTATCTAATGTGGGCAATTTTGCTCACAGACAAGGTGTTGCAAGGATGGTCAACTGCTTGTCCATAACAAATCAGAATCTTCCCAGTAGCTGACAGGCTGTCTCAGAGCACCCATTCCTAGACACATTTTTGGACAACAGCTGGTCCCAGATACTTCAAAGACACCCAAAAGTCAACAGTAGAGACCACAAATGGAACAACTCCCTTGCTTTCACCAGACGTTTATTCCTGCCCCCAAGGCCAGTGTGTTTGACTCTCACACAAATCATGTATAACATAAACAGTATTTTCTTAGATATACACTTTTTTTTTTCCCCTCCAACTCCCATTTAGACTCTCACACAAATCATGTATAACATAAACTGTATTTTCTTACACATACACTTTTTTTTCCCCCTCCAACTCCCATTTAACGTGATCTTGATATTTAAAGAGTCTCTCTGGCTGCCTACACCTGTGAAACACAGTAGCTGTAACCATAGGTGGATCCTCAGTGAACCTACCTGAAAACATGAAGGAAATTCTTCTAACCTGACTAATCTGTTTTTTAAGTCAGGTTCAAAGGGTCAGAGCCTGCCTGACTTGAGTGCTCTACAACTGCCCTTAGGTTTTTCTAAGGCCAAGCTACAAACTCAGGAGGAGTGTTCCTGTCTTGATGAACCAACCATTCAGTCACTCTTCATCCCATGGCAGAAAAAAACCCGCACTTTCACAAACCTAACAGTAATAGTAGCATGAAGAACGTGGTTAAATCATTGTAAATGACCTACCTGCGGCCTATATGCATTTGTAAAGAGAACAGGAGAGCCCTCCTGGTGTGCCTGCGGAAGCACCTTCTGGCTTTCTTCAAGACAGTGGTGGGCAAGGAGCGTTAATCATTTCTTGGTTGGCAAGTGGATTTTGGAAAGAAGGGGGAAATATGTGGACCCAAAAGGAGTTACAGGGAACCTCTAAACCAGGCCCCCCAGTTTGCTCTGCAGGAAAGCTTGCCCCTTCTCCAGCTGCCTTTCCTTCTCCTCCAGCTGCTGCAGCCCCTGGTTCTTGCGGAACTCGCGGCGGATGGAAGCCAGGTAGAAATCCTGGTCGGTGTAGCGCAGCCCACGGCCCTGGCGCAGCAGAGCCCGGTAGAGGGTCAGGACAGCCTGCCGGGACCACGCTGCCATGGGGGACGGGTGCGTGGACGGGCTGACCTACAGAGAGGTGACAGAGAGCGGGATCCGAGTCAGCTTCTCCCTCCCCGCGCACCGGCCGCCGCCTCCCCCTCCATGCAAGGCCCCACACACCGCCAGGAAGGGACGGGACAGCCTCTCTAACGGCGCACCGGGGACAACGGGCTCCCCAAGGCCGCCCGCCCTGTTGCAGGGGAGCCGGTGGGCCCCGCGGGCCCGGGGCCTGCGCAGCGCCCGCTCCCAACCGGGGTCCCGGGCTGGGGCCGAGCCCTCAGAGGCCCCGGGGGGACCGGCCGCACCACACTCACCGGGAAGGGAGAAAGGGAGGCTATCCGGCTCCCTCACGGCAACCGCTTCCCTTCGGCGGACGCCGCCGCCACCTCCCTCCCGGCACCGCTCCCGGGGTCACCCGGCAACATGGCCGATCCGCTTCCGGGTCGTGACCCCGGCCCCCGCCAATCACAGAGCTCGGCTCGGTTCGGGCTAAACCGTCCCTTTGGCGGAGGACTTCCGGGCGGGGCGGAGGCGGCGCAGCGCTGTCTCCCCCTGCCGGCGGGGCGGGGCGGGGCCGCTCTGCTCCGCGCCGGGAGGCTGCCCCCTGCTGGCGGGGAGGGGGACTGCCGCCCCCAGTTGCTCCCAGTTGGGGCTGGGACGGGGCGGGCAGGTTTGAGGCGGCCGTGCCTCTCAAGGGGTCACGGCTGCGGGTTCCTGGGCGGGGACGGCTGCGGGGAACGGGTCTGGCGGGCTGTGGGGAAGAGGGGTGAGTGGGACCCCCAGAGGCCCCGCCTGCACCTGGACAGCCCATGGTGGAGCAACCATTTCCCACCTTGGCTTGAGCCCTCGCCATGGCGGAGACGGGAGTCTCCCCCATGAGGTTTGCAGCTGCCTTCAAGGCTGGGGTGGGCCTCAGCGCTGAACCCACTTCAGGACACGGGGCTTGTTCGGCCGTGGAAGGTCTCATTAGCAGCCTGGGCTTTGTCTGCTCAGGCGAAACAGGCTGGGCTGTTGGCCTCAGCAGCTCCGTGTGCCGGCAGACGTGCTCCCTGTGGCCCAGAGCAGCTGGAGCACTGGTGGGTGCAGTAGCCAAAAGGCTCTGCCTGGAAGGAGCCTCCTGAAGCCAGGACCTTCCACCCCTCTGTCCAGGTGTCAATTCCCCTTTCCCATTCTCGCCTTCTCTACTATATGCCTCCTGTGGGGAGTAATCGTTCCTCCTTAGCCATCTCCTTCCCCCCCACCCCCCCAGATCTTAACAAAATATAAAACACAGCCGTGCCTCCCGTGGGGGAGAGGGTGAGAGAAAGAGCAAACCGCGTGTGACAGAGAAGAGCCACATCACTTCATGCACTCCTCAGCGACACCAGATATGACAGCGATAGAATTGAGCAGGAAGAAAATCCGAAGCTCCGGACCGGCTTGCTCCGTGCCAATCTCCTCTTGTTCATTTCCTTTCTGAGATAAACAACCCCAATCGTTTGGATCTCTCTTTGTGAGCGAGTTTGCCATGCCCCTAATCAGCCCTTTCTGAGAAAAGCTTACTTGAACTGCAGACAATATTCCCAGAGAGGCCACGCTTCTGATTTACATAATAGCATTATCATATTTTCCATATTATTCTCCCCTTCTTCCTTCTGCATGCTAATATTTTGTGTGTGCTTTTTTTTTTTTTTTTTTTTTTAACCTGCAGCTACTCACAGAGCCAGGGTTTGTGTGACATCCTGATCCTTTCCCGAGTTGCTAGATACCGTCTGGAGCTTTGTAATTCTTATGTGCAATTTGCTTTCTCTTTTCTGACCTTGCATGTGCCCAGTTAAGCCTTGGCAAATGCACGTTGTTGCCCACTTGCCACATTTGCATTTTACTTACAGTCCTTTCTGATGTCCTCAAGAGTCAATAGCTTTGAGTCATCTCTTAAAAATGTGTGGTATATTGCTTTGTTTCCAGATCATCAGTTCGTATACTAAGCTATCCAGGACCATGGAAGCAGCATTCATATTCCCTACCCTTCACCTCCTGCCGGAATGAAAATCAATCTTTGAACCTTCCTCCCGGCTTCCTGCCTCCTCCTCAGGTTGCTGATCCCCACAAATACTTCGCTCCTCACAACAAGGTCTCTGTCACTTCTGGGCAGGTGCACTGATGAGCCTGGTTCCCCAGAACTCTCAGTCTGGACCGAAACCTTCACAGCTGCATGCAGCAAACCCCTGATGCACTTCAAACAACATCCAGTGGACCAGGCTGTGCAATGACTGGTTTTCCTTCCTGCCCTCCTGCCATGGCAGCCAAGGACTGCGGGCTTCCATAAGCGCCCCCTCCCCAGTCTGCCCCCCTTGGATTTTGCCTGTTTTTAGTGTTTCTTTTTCTTTTTTTCTTTTTTTTTTTTTCTTTTTTTCTTTTTTTCTTTTTTTCTTTTTTTCTTTTTTTCTTTTTTTCTTTTTTTCTTTTTTTCTTTTTTTCTTTTTTTCTTTTTTTCTTTTTTTCTTTTTTTCTTTTTTTCTTTTTTTCTTTTTTTTTTTTTTTCCCTCCAGGCTTGACGCCAGCTCCTGGGCCCCTCGCCAGCAGCTGTGTGTGCGTGTTGTGAACTCCTCCGGCCACGCAGCGTGCCCCCAAACTGCCTCAGCCCCTTTGGGGAGACCACTCGCTGGGGCTCGCCGTGGTGCCACTGCTTGTCATGGGCTTCCCACGCCTGCCCCACGCGGGCACGAGCGTTCAGCCTGCCCCTTCTGTCTTGCAAAGAGAAGGGCAAGGGCAACGGCAGAGTGACTCGTGACCCATGGCCATCCCAGCTGCTGTCCAAGCACCGGACCTCCGGTGACGTGCTGGGGGTTGTAAACTTGAACTCTGCCTTGAGACAGTGAAGCAACATCCCCCTCTCCACACCTCTTCCCAGTGTTTCCCAACCCGGCTGGATCCTCTGCTGACCCTCACGCAGCCACCCCAGCAGGGAGCCATTCCGCAGCCCCAAAGACTTGTACTGCCATCATGGGATGCTGGCCCTGGTACCCTCTTGCCGGCAAAGCCCTGTTGCCTGGTGGCTTCTTTCCCCATGGACTACTGGGAATGGGATGTCTCTCTGCGCCTCCAGCTTGTGTCCCTCCAAGGAAGGGAATTTACTTGCCCCAATGGGGCGAGGTGCAGGCAGAGAGGAGGGAGCACACCTTCGCTGTGCCCCTGGAGAACAATAAAGGCCTTTGTTTCCCCAAATGACTAAGCGAGCTTGTGTAATATCAAAGGCAGCATGGGCGATGGGGCACAATAACCCGTGCTGTTACACGGAATAAGGCACAGACGTCCCCCGCCTCGTCCCCCGCCTCCTTGGGAGTCTCTGGAGCCGCCACTCCTCTGCCGGTCTTCTCATGCTTGCAGCCGGTCCTCCCACTCAACCTGCTGCTGCCAAGGGCTCTGATGGCCACCAAAAGCAGTCAACTGCTGCCTCTGAGCCTGTCCTGCAGCCTCTGCTCCTGGGACTCAAGTGGCACCCCCAGGGCTTCCCATCACCAATTTTTCAAGGGCAGGACCATTCCCACCCAGAGAGACATCCCAGTGCTTCTAGTAAACGGACCTTGCAAGAGGCCTGTTGGCAGTCTAACTCCATGCAACAGCTCTCTCTTTCGTTGCAGCCCTATTTCTTCACTTTTCTCAAGCACCCTCAAGGAATAATGGCGTTTGGGCTCCTGCTCTCCACCCACCATGAGCCAGGAGGGGCAGAGGGCCAAGGGTGGCGCAGGTGGCTTCCTTCCCCGGACCCCCAGCAGCTTTGATGTAGAGCCCACGTGGGAAGGAAGACGGGTGCTGAGGAAGGAGAGAGCACTGGTACGCAGCCGCCTTTCCAGGGACATTTCCCCATTTACGGCTGAGACCCAGCTTTCAGTAACAGAGAGTAACCAGCCGCTCCGGGGAGCCGTACTCAGGGTATGTTTTTGGCAGGAGGGAAGAAAGGAAAAGTTCCCAGCCCAGCTGCTGCTGAAGTGTGGCTTTTCAGCTCCCCAGCCTCCAGCCCCGCAGCGCCCGGGGCCGCAAACACCAGCAGCAGCGAGCAGCCTCCAGCGCAACGCCGAGCTGCTGCCACCGACAGGGTCTGCACCCTGAGGAAGCTCGCTTTTATCACCTCCCAAATTTAAAATGCTGCTCTAGTATTTTGTCCAATTTCATCCATGTGCACCTTCATTCTCAGCACGACTCGTGTGTCTTCAACCAAATTTCCCCGTGGCTGGGTTTTTTTCCCCATTCCCTGGCTATTAAAATTACACATCCGCGCACACATTTTTCACTTCGCACCAGCTGTGTGCTGCAGAAGGTTTCCAGAGCCATTCAGAGACCCTGCTTTTGTGAGCGCTGTTATTCTTGCAATTTTGCATCACTCTGACAGCCTCGTGGGCTTTCTGCGGTGGAACTGCCTGCGGAGAGCTGAGAGCTTGCAGCTGGTGGCACCAGCCTCCCCCAGCGGGGCTGTACATGCAGACCCCAGGCTTTTTGTGCCCCTCCGCCTGCTGCCTGGGGTGGTGAGGCCCTCCCAGCACAAACATGGGATTTGGGGTTGTGTAAGGGGCGTCTGGGCTCCCAGCATTGCGTGGGGTTTGGTCCCACATACATACACACAACCCGAGAAGGGCAGAGCTGCTCCATCCTGCCGCTTCTCTTTTTTGTTTTCCTAGGTGAAGGCACCCATTGCACATTTTGTCCCCTTAAGTCACGGGTCCTTAGATAGATTTATTTACATCCTATTTGGGGAAATCTGTCTGCTTTTGGTTTTGCAGTAGTTTCATGTTCACTTCTGGGTAACAGTTTGAGTCAAATGCTTAAAAAACACTGGGAACCAAACAGAAGTGGGTAGATGTTTTCTACATGCTTTTATTTTTGCGTGTGTGCCTGGTTCTTAGTAAGTGTCTGAGGAAAAAAAAAAAACAACAGATATGACTGATGATTTGTTGCTCTCTCTTTGGAAAAGGTCCAAACTGTAGAACAGGGCTAAAATGCCAGGAAAGAGTTTGCTGCATAGAGGCAGGCTTATAATATTTGATTTTATATGTTCTCTGGGTAACATATTTTCTTTAATTTGAGATCCTGGAGAAGTCATTTTAGATCTTTATTCAGCACAGCTTAGTTACTCTTCTTCTCAGTTTTCCTTATTTTTAGAAAGGTGAAGTGTGGTTCCCAAATTAAATCGTTACTGGGATGGACTTCAGCCAAGAGGATCCATGGTTCAAGCTGTAAAGCACAGGAAACAAGAGTAAAACAATGGAGTTTTATTTTGTATTTCATTTGGCAGGGTGAGGAGAGATACGGCCTTGAAAGATTTGTGTTCTTACATAGCGATAATGTGTTTCAAAAGACAGTCAGGTCTATTTTATCTTCCCACTTTGCTTATAAAGAAGGCACACCCAGAAACGCTAGAAATGTCAGAGCTGCCAGGTTTGCCTTCGTTCCAAGTAAGGGTTTATGTTTGGGGTTCTCGGAGAAGATGTTAGCAGTCACATCCCAAACCTTAGCTGAAGTGGGCTGATCCTTCACCCTTTTGCTGACGTGCTCGTCCCCGCTGCGGCTGCAAAGGCAAAGCTTGCGGCAGCCTGGCCCCCAGCCAGGCTCCTCTCTGAGCATCCCTGGGTTGTACCCCTTATGTCAGCCTCTCGCTTCAGTGACCCGGAGCTTTTTCCCCGGGTTGGGGTGGGACAGTTTCAGGGGGCTCTCCTGAGGCCGTTTTGCAGCGACAGAGCAAAGCCCCAGTTGAAGGTCTGACACAGCTGGGGTTTGAGCATTGCCTGTGAGCCACAGAAACACGTGCCATCACCAGGAGGAAGGATATGCCTCCCTTCTGCCATGGCTGCTGCCAAATCCTCTCCGTCGCGGTGCTCTGGAAAGCAGGGCAGCCAGTGCCTGCAGCTGGGGGCACGTGAGCATGAAGCCATTCGCTGGTGACGTTCTCCAGGGCTTGGGGCCACTGTCTCCCTGGCTGCTCCATGGGCTGCCTGCCGGCCAGCTGGGACCTCACTGCTTCCCCAGCTGGGCTGCTAAAGCAGTGAGATTTATTAAAAAAAATATATGTAAAATTGGAGTCATAATTAAAAATTAACTGTCCCAGCTAAACAGCTTGTTAAGCTGTGCCCTTACGCAGGGAACAAATGTATCTGAGCAACAAAAAAACAAACAGCCAGCAAGCCAGGCTCTTGGTATCCCCTTCCCAGCTTTCTGAACGGTGCTGTAAGGGAAGTTTATATCAAAGTCACTGTGTTTCCAAGCACCCCGATGTTTGGAAACAGCATGTCCATCCCCCGTTCAGCAAACCTGCTGCAGACATCAGCCAGGAACCATCTGGAGCCAGCCTCTCCCCGAGCCAGAGATGGGGAGTCTGCTGCAGCCTTGGTCCCCACTGAGCTGTGTTTCATGGTACCCGAGATAAGCGTTGGGCGTCCCTGACATCCAGCAAGAGCTTGGGGGAAACAGCCAATTTCCAGGCAGCCCATCCATGGTGCATCTCCCCATAGAACACCTCTCGGGGTACCAAAACTCTGTAAAACACATGGGATTTACTCGACATCAGATGGTCCGTGTGCCTCTGGTTCAACACAGCACTTAAGGCTCCGTATCCAGGATGCACACTGCACATACCAAGACCCCTTCCCATATTTCTTGAGGGATGCACAGGGTTGACTCGAAGAGGGTGCACAAGGCTTGTGGTGGAGCCATGTGCCCCCCACATGACTGTCAGCGCTACTCCTGCAAAGGAGGGTCCCCCCCATGGACTGGTCTGCAGAAGAGTCAACCCCTCACTCACAGAGGCACTTTGAGCTCCCGCAGCAAAGGCTTGTTTTCCGGGGAAAAAGGTCCTGGATTCTGTCAATGCCTTCTTTTAAAACCTCATAAGAAACTGAAGAAATGCCATTATACGTTACTTCTTAAAATAATATAAATGTCAGTGAAAGATTTTGCGTTGGAGGCAAGAAAAATAACATGGGAGAACCTTTGACCTAGTCAACTCTCGTTTCTTAAACTGTGTGGCTGAATTGCCATTGGCCTAAGCTTATATACTTATCTTCTTCTCTTGAAAAATTGAAAATTCAGACATTCTAGTGATCACCTATTTTTAGATTATCCCCTATTCCGGCACAAAAACATGGCGATCACTAAGAATGCTACAAATCCTTAATAGAAAATTTTAATAGCTAATCTTGAGTGGCGTGTTTATTCCAGGCCCTTTGTTCCGGAGACAGAAGCAGCAGAAAGGCATTAAGCAACACACAGCACAAGTCTCTAGTTTGATGGAGACCCTTCAACAAGGGAAGAATTGAAAACATCAGACTGATGTGTAAGAGAAAAAGAGGAGAGAATGTGCCGGATCTAATGATTATAAGAAAACTAAGCTGTGATGTTTCCAGTCACTATCTCTAAACGGGACCAGGAACGAACCTGCAGTGCAAGACACTTTAAAATAAGTGAAATAGCTGTAGATGGCCCATGAGCTTGCAAAAGGCCCTTTGCCAAAGGCACTGCTGAGGCCAGATGCTCAGGAGTATTCAGAGCAGGACCGGGCTTTGATACTGAGTAATGGGAACAGCCAAAATTACGTGAGGCAGGTTTAAAAATAAGCTAAAACAAGGAGGTCACATTCTCTCACAGTGTGCCGAAAGAGGCAGGGACATTTCTGCAGTGGGGAGGTTTAATTTGGGGCTCCAAGGTTTCCACGGCTTTACTTGAAAAAGTGGCTCTGTCCAAGGGAGGGAAGATGGTGACAAGGGACCATTTCATGAGCAGTGATGCTGGTTCCCACATCCACCAGCTCTTCTGAGAGCTGTTTGGAAACTATCATTCCCTGCTCACGTGCTTCTACATGCTCATACTCACCTAATATGCAGAAGATTAGGTCTGACCTGGCCCCACAAAATTGGGAATCATTCCCCAAAACAGCCAAATCTCCCTTCTCAGGACCACAGTCCTGCTAAGGTGGGAAGCAACTTCCCTCAGTCCATTTTCCAGTGGCCCCTCTGCCAGAAGATCAGAAATAAAAGCTGCCAGACACACACACTTTGGTTTCCTTTCATACTTTGTAAATTTTTTTTTTTATTTTTATTATCTCCTCCTTTTAAGCATCCCTTTAAGGGTGAAATGAAATCCAACCATTTACAGAGAAAATGATTTCAGAATGTACATTTGATTTATCCTTACAAAAAGTTCATTATTACTTGCTGTTTATAAATTACAGAGTGGAAAGGAGCTTTACAGATGCTCTTATTTTTCTTTTTTCTTTTTTTTTTTCTTCTTTTATTTTTGGCAAGTCCACGCATTCTTTTACCAAAGCTGGGTGTTCTGGGGCCACCCCAGAGGCAACACCAACAGTAGGTCCAGGTGGACCCCAGGCTCAGAAGTGCTGCTGGACCACCTCCAGGATGATACTGCATCATCATCCACACAGTAAGGAAAAAATAGTGGTTTGAATTCTTAGTCTCAGAGTATTTCAGATCCCTTCTTAATCCATTATCTGTAGTCCCCAAAGCTTAAAATGTCAGTGTATTGCGTTAGAAACAGCTCTTCTTTCTTGGTGCTGGATCCGAGCACCTCCTGCCAACCCCCTTACCTCCAGCTCCCCCTGCTTCTTTCCATAAGAAGTGTGAGTTTGTCGAATGTCTCAGAAACCAGAAGGGAGCTTTTTTTGGTGGGGTGGGGAGAATACAACGATGGAAGGATTCAGGATCTGCTCTCCCACTCACTTCCCTCCTTTCTCACCAAGGTTTGTGGTCAGTGAAGCCAGGATGAGCCATCCCTTCCCTCTTCACCACCAGTGTACACTAATTGGACCAGGAGTGACCCTGGACACGTGTCTTCACAGTGCAGAGGCATAGCAGCCATGGAGATTGCTGGCAGGAGCTAGGAGACAGGGACAGAACCCAGGGGATGTTTGGGAGGGAAAAAGTCACTAGCATCCCACAAGGATACACCAAATAGGGCAGAGGGGGAAAAAATACCCATTCTGCACTGACGCTCTCCCTCCATCCCAACTCATACATTACCTGGAGGCCAGAAGGTCCCCTCATTTACCTGCCACAGAGACGTGACGAACAGGCTGGCCTGAGCTGCGTGACAACAGACACCTCAGCAGGACACAAGGATCAGAGAAAGCAACAGCAAGAGTGGACTTGAGCGTGTTGTCCTTCATACCAACCACACAGGCACAAAACCACCCCATCTTTTCTGTCCATCACTTGGGTAGAGCATTACCCCCAGTTCTCTGAAGGGGCAAAGACAGATGACCTGCCCTGTTCCCTCTGCTTTAGCAAGCTCACCTGCTGCAGGTCCACCACAGCCCACATCTTTCCCTTCACCTGGGGCAAAGACAGAGACGAGTTCCCCATTCCAAAGCCATGCATGGGCACACAATCCCTTTTTTTAACATGGAAATCACAGAGAAAGGCAAGAACAGAGCTGGGCAGAGAGAAAGAAGCACAGGGCTTGGGGATGCTACACACTGCTTCATCTACTACCTCGCTCTTCTTTGTACCACTTAGCTTGAAGGTGGAAAAATTCTAGACAAGAAAAAGCACAGAGCTGAAGAGGAGTGCAGGGAAAGGCTGACAACGCTCTTCCCTCCCTCCACCAGAGGCAATGGGCACATGGCTTTGCTGCTCATGGCTGCAACAACCAAGAGACATTGGGCTCTGGTGGTCTGATCCCAGTTCCAGCCCGGGGGCAGGATGGGATTTTTTTTTTTTTTCAGTCCTTCCCTTCTTGAACCTCAGGACCTGGTTCTGACAAGATCAAGGAGCCTCAATGTTCACCTCAAAGAGTTCAGCACTGGGAAATGAGGATCTGATACAAACCCGCCTCCTCCTCTGCCTCTCTCACCAACCTACACCCCCCACACGTTCTTGGGTTCCCTTTTGTGAAGGTTGTCTGGGAGGTGGCTGTCCCCACTGAATGCTGGCCACAGAGGTCCCAGACCCAGCAGTAGAGGCAGGGTTGGACACAGAGCAAGCCACCACCTTGGGAAATCACTGTGCAAAAGTCAGCTGGCTAGTCCCTGTCCCCATCCCCATCCCCTCCAGGGACAAGAGGGAAGATTTTTAATGACCAGCACTCTAGCTCCCTAAGGATAATAAACACAGGGTTAGCCAGAAAAATTAGACAGAAACATTGACTGGTTTGGCCTTAAATCAAAAAATGCTTAAATGATTCTTGAGAAACAGAAAAGAAAAAAAAAAAAAAAAA
>NW_015094506.1:4135818-4157313 GCF_001431845.1 Calidris pugnax | reverse complement strand
AAACATGGACTGTTTTGGCCTTAAATCAAAAAATGTTTAAATGATTCTTGAGAAACAGAAAAAAAAAAAAAAAAAAAAAAGAGAATGCATTTACTCTGTAAAGCCCCTTCCTCCCACCACAACAGAAGTGTTTTAAATTTAATTTCCTAAGAATAAGGAAGTGATTAAGTCCAGTAGGAGGACAGGGCCAGAGTCCTGCAGAAGAGCTCCAGCACTGCTGTTACAGCAGGACCTTCTCCTCTCACCCAAGGAGACAGAAGAGAGAGGCAGTATGGAAGAGGAGGTGGAGAATGATGGAGCAAATAATGGAAGAAATGGGAGAGAAGGCAACAGGCTGTGCTTCAGGAATAGGACATCCAGATATTACTGCTGTGGGTTTAACTGAAAACCCCGAGATACAAAGGCCATACCTCAGTGATGAAAACTTGACTTGCAGTGCACTAAAAAATCCCCAAGGACACCCATGTACCAGAAGAACCCGCATCAGAGGACAGGCTGCTCCCACTATAGAAGATAACGAGGTGCAGCCCCAGCATGCACGCACTTTAGCCCTTGCTTCCATGGGGCTCTGGTGTTACCAAAGCACCCATGCAAAGACTGGCTTCTCTTTCTCCCTTATCTGCAGCAAAGCCTGGCACTGGGTTCATGGTGTTGTCACTAAGATAAGGCAAAGCCAAAGGTCTGAGAGCAGATCTCGGGCTCCCTTCCAAGAGTGAAAACGAGAAATAGCTTCTTCTTTCCATACTTTTCTGCTGCTGAACTCCACAACCTAACATACCTGCTCTCCTCCAGCTGCCTCTGGGGAAAGCACATCCCCTCATGCTGCTGCCTCAGTGCTACAGCTCTCACCTTGCTCAACACAGGCTCCTTCTTTCTCAGCTGGGTCCCCATCTCTCTATATTCTCTCTATGCCCAAGACCTTCACATAGGCACTTGGCACAGGGACCCCATGACTGTGAGAAGACTCCCTCCTGCTGCATCAACATGTCTGGACTTGAGAGAGCCACAAGGACCACGACTTCCCTTTGGGAGGAAGAGCATCCTGCCTACCAAAGTTTCTCCTTCCACTCAGTTCCCAAAGGGGTTTTTCTACCTGTGGGGAAGATACAGAAAAAGTGGGAACAGTAATTTAAAAAACAAAGACGACAACAACAACAAAAAAGAGGGTCCTTCAGTTCTTCTAAGCAGGCAATATGGCACATGAGATGTGGAAGGAGCCAAGATGAACTCCATCTCAGTTTGATCAGGAAAAGGTGTTCATCTTCATTCTGTTCCAGTCTCAGTCTTCTTAGGCAATCAAGTTATTTTTGTTGGTGTTTTTCACTTCTCTAGAGAGGGGAGTAGGAGGGGAAAAGAGAAAGATGCAGAGATAGGAATGAGGCACAAGGGCAGGAATGAGCTGGACAACACAGGAATATGGACCCTGATGGAGTGAGTTAATGGCAATGGAACCCCCACTGCTGCTTCAGCACAGCTGGCCTGATGTCAGGGTCACTCTTCTTTATGCCAGCATTTTCCTCCTCCTATATATGATCCTCACTTCTGGGCTTGGAACATGAGCCAGTTGTTCCACTGCAAGGCTAGAAGAGTGAGTATATCATGTTTTTCACCCTCTGCCCGCTACAGACCAGGCTCTGGGCACCCCGTCAAGCCATCTGCTAAGGAAGGGTGGTAAGGGTGGAGATGTGGATCTGCCTCCTCAATGAGCTGAATCAATCCAATACAGTGACAGGCCAGATCCTGACTACCCACCACTGGCAACTCTGAGCAGACACTGGCCCAACCAGCTGCAAGTAGTGTCCTCCTACATCCCCTCTCCTCTGCATGGTCTTGCCTGCATGGCCCAGGTTATACATGTTCTCTGGATTGCACGATGCTCCCAAAACAGTCTGCCCATGGCCCATTTCTTCACAAGCTCCTTCACACCTTAAGGGCAGATGGATGGATCCTGTGCCTTCACAGGCTTTGTGTTTCCCCACAATACCCGTTGCTGACTCAGAGCTTTGCCCTTCTCCTCTCCCTTTTACCCTACAGCAAGGAGAAATAGCCAGCACATACAAGCAGGAGCCCCACATCAGGCACAGCTTGCAGGGTTGCAGAGGCAGCCAGAGAGGCACACAACAGTCCCACACATATAGCACTGCTATGCAGAGCCAATGCTCTCCCTGGCCCCCTGAATTCCCCAAAAAAGTCATCCATGCTGAGACGAAGGTCACAGCTTCTGGATCCCACCATTTCCTGAAAGCACGCACACCCAAACCCGCCTATGTCCCCTTCCCCCCCAGTACTGGCAACGAACCCCCACGTGCATACCAAACCCATGCATGTTAGCACTCATGCACATAGGAAACCATGCACTTGTAAACATACACTCCCATCATCTGATTAAGTCCCTGCAGCTCATCCCAGCCCCAACAGAAGCACGTACTGCAGGGAAGATGCTTCAGCTTCTGTGGGCCAAGCCAGTGCAGTGTTGTGGGGGCAGGGGTGACAAAGGACTTAAAAATAAAATAAAAATAATAATTAAAAAAAAAAAAAAAGGTCAGCTTTCTCCTCCGCTTCCCATCTGCCTGCTCCAGGACTGGTAGAGCATCAGGCCAAGACACAGCCCTGGACAGATGCATTAAGCCTGCGGGAGGAGGACGCATCTTGGGGAAAAAAAAAACTTGGAAGCAACGGATTTCCCTTCCCCAAAATACTCTTCAAATATAGAGGTATAAAAAAAAAAAACCAACAAACGCATACTGAGATGCTTTTGCACATTCACTCATCCAAAAAATGCCTGTGACACACATCTGCACACGTGACCACTCAACATCAGTTTGTGCCTGCTGACTCACACGCTCACTGAATAGCCCAGGCTCGCATCTGTGCTTGCTCCGATCCACAGAGGATGAGGGTGGATGGGAACAGCTGCCCTCTTTCCCCGTGGGACCCTCCCAACCTCCCCCGGAGGAAAATCCGCCAGCTGACTGCAGAGATTCTCTCCAGCCAGCGGGAGAGGTCTGGGAGATGCAGGAAAGTCTTTATGCTACTTCCAGAGGAGGTCCCCAACATCTCTCCTCCTCCTGCTCTTCACACGACTGAGGAATTCACATCCCCAGGGTCACCTTGGGATGAAGAGAAGAAGAGAAGGAAGGGAGGGAGGGCAGAGACCCCGGAGAAATGGCACACCCCACCCAGAACCAAACAAAACAAAAAAAAGAAAGGAACAGATGAAAACATCCGACTCTTTCCTTTTGTTGTGAAGTCCTGATTTCCCACATGAGCCCCGGTGGCCTCAACCAGTGCCCTCCACTTTTCGGTAGGGGTTCTCCAACAAGTAGCGGAACCGCTGGTAGTTCTTGAGCAGGTACTTGGGAGCATACATCTGCTCCTTGGGGTCGGCAGGGGGATACTCCTGCGTTGTACCATCAAACCAGCCACCAGTCCGGATCAGCTCCCGGATATAATTGAGGTCTCGTTTATCCTCATAGTCACCCCAGCGGGGGAAGTCCCCGTTCTGGGCCGACACCAGTTTGAAGTAGATCCCCTCTGGGGTGAAACACCAGGAACAGTGCCAGCCAGCAAAGTGGAGGGGGCTGCCCAGTGACCACTGCACCAGGATGTGTCCCGTGCTGTTCTCATACTGCCGGAAGCCAGGCATGGTGTAGTACTCGCGGCGCCGCAGACGGATCCCGTCAGTAGCATAAACAGCCTGGAGCATCCCCATGGTGCAGCCCGAGACCACCTCCAAGGTGCCTGGTTGCTTCCAGAAGAAGCCGTAGAGCGACTTGCGCATGTGAAAGGCGAAGGGCTCCGTCCAGCCGTCGTAGAGCTTGAGGAAGAGCACGCCATCGCGGGCCGGGATCTCATCGGCATCATCAATGATGAAGACGTCGTCCGGGCGCAGGTTGCGGAGGCGAGAGACGCCGTCCCGGGTGAGAAAGGTGCGCAGGTAATCGTCAGCGATCCAGCCATCCTGGCGGCCACCGGGGGGGAAGTGGTCCAGGAAGACGTAGAGCAGTTTGTGGCGGATGTAGTCGAAGGAGCCATTGAGGAGCATCTCGCGGAACTTGAGGGGCCGCGGCTCTCCATAGGCCGTGAAGTTCGACTCGCACACCACGAAGGCGTCCACCACGTCTCCCAGCTCGTGGAAGCGGACATCCAGCAGGTCAAACTCATGGTTGACGTTGATAGCGTTGATGACCCGCCGGGGGACCTCCCGCGGCACCAGGCGGTCCTTGGTGGGCAGGTTGGAGTACTGGACCACGGTGGGGACCCCGCAGCTGGGGCCGTGCCAGCCCGGCAAGCACACGCACTCCACCCACTTGCGCCGCTTGGTCCCGGTGGCGCTCAGTGGCTTGCGAGCCGGCCGCCCCGACGCCGCCCCATCTGACCGCTCCTCAGGCCGCCCTCCCACGGGTGGTTTCTCCAACACCTTGGTGCCTGGTTTAAAGCAAACGCCACCAGCTTTGGTACGGACAAAATATTCCGTTGTGTCTTCCGGCAGCACAAACTCCACCTTGTGCAGCTCTTCGCTGGCTCTGCTGGGAGGCAGGGGCTGGAGCAAGGGGGAGTGGGAGTAGAGGGGGGTGCGGAGGAACTCAGCGCCCCCCGGCTCAGGGCTGACCTGAGGTGTGACGGGGGCATTGTTCCAGAAGAAGCTGGAGACGAGGTTGGGACTAAGCGAAGCCAGCTCCCGGGGGAAGGTGACATAGGAAAGGGCCTTGAGGAAGTGCAAGAAGGAGATGAGGCAGAGACCAGCCATGCAGAGAGTCAGAAAGAGCTTATGGCGTCTCATCTTCATCCTGTGGAAAAGCCATGAAAAGGAAAGTCACATTCAATAGTTACCGAGGTGCAAAAAGTTTCTATTGAGTGGTAGAAAGACAGGTTGGGGATGGCAGAAAGCTGGTCCAAACTCAGCACGCACCTTTCGAGACTTGAACCCAAGAACTACTCCCTCCACCCCCTGCTGTCTTCAGCGGGCTTTTTGCCTCAGCTGGGTTACACCAAGCTGAACCTCGTCTAGATCAGTCACAGCCTTATAAACTCAGAGATAAGAAAGGCAGTGGCGACAGGGTAGAAAGACAGGAAATTCAGAGTAACAGGAATTCATGATCTAGTGAACTCACCGCGCTTGGCAGATTTGTCCCTATCCATTGCTGGAAACAAAATGAACGTAAACCTCCTCTGGCCCTGCATCACCAGAGGCTTGGGAGAAGATGAAGAGAGTGCAGAGAGCAGGCGGGATGAGGCAAGAGTAGGGAGTACACGGTTGAAACATGACCAGCGTAAAAGGCAGTTTTAAAGGACGGAGATCACTAGCCAGGCTGCCAGAATCAGGAAAACACCTAACGCTCCCCAGATCTTTTCAGTGTTTGCTCAACACACACCTTAAAAACACCCTTGCTCTTAGGAAATGCTACTCAAGTTCACATGGGGAACAGGAAAAAATAAAACAATTAAGGTTTTATTAAGAGTAAAAGTGACAGCAATTAAGGTGCTGTCACTTTTACTCTTCTCCCGTGCTTCTCAAGTCCGCTGTATCTCCAAATACTGCCCTTTGCTTTTTTTTTTCTGTGTACCAGATGCTGAAGGTTTTTTTGCATCTGGATCAAGGTGGCTAAAATAAATGCCTAGCTGTCTCCACTGGTAATACTGTGCCATCATGTTGGATCTGTGTCAGGCCAGCAAGAAGCCAGTGGTGCAGAGCCCTTCCCTCCACACAACATGAAATACTGTCTTCATCCTCTCCCTGTGCCACCTCCCCTCCTCCAGCCCAGGCAGGGAGCACAGAGCTGCTGTCAGGCAGAGAAGTGATTGAAGACTACAATCCAGAAAAAGGACCAAAAAAAAAAAGAGAGAAAGAAATAAGCTCACCCAATGCTTCGCCAAGGAAAAGGAGAAGAGGTGCTCGCCTTCTGCTGTTTAGGGAAGGGAAGGTTGGGGCGAAGGTGGGCAAGGGAACAAGGTCACCCAAAAGCCCTTTGTAACCCAGAGGCTGTCCTCTTCTCCCCAGGGCATGAGACCCTCCATGCAAAGAGGTAGAGAACCCCTCTGAGATCCGCACACCCACCGCTGTGGCCCCTCCACACCACGCTGCACCACGGCAGCTCTTTGCCCCGGCACCTTCCTCCTCCCAGGGCCAAAGTTCCCGAGAGGCACCACACACCCCATGCCATCAGCTATAAACCCTCCAACCCAGCGCGCAATGCTGCTGGAGACGCCTTCGCAGGAGTAGTCCCACCTCCTTGGGGGACACGGGGGAGCCGCTCCATGCCACCAGCACCCACACAGGGGCTGTCCCACTCCCCTGCCATGGGGCTCCTCATGGCCAACACGTGTACCCCGTGTGGGAGCAGAGGGAAGAAGCACCCAGCCCGCTCCCACTGCTTCAGAGGGTATTAAGTAAAACACAGCAAAGCACGTTTACTGATTAACTTGGAGGGTATCTAATACTAAAGTGAAAAGCCATAAAGCATTTAGACAGATGGCAACTGCCCAAAGGAAAACATATCTGGCGCTCTACAGATGGCTCCGATACGGACTCTGGTAGAGCAGCTGGTTGTCCAAGGTTACACCTTACAGCTCAGCAACAAGCGTTTCTGGGCACCTCGTGGTCACCTTTTTAGTGAGAACCACCAACGCCATCCCTCATGCTCAGGTGGCAGGGTGAGGAGTCCCACATCAAGCTCTGAAGGGGCGGACTGCAAGCCTGAAGCTGGTGGAAGAGTTACAGCATTGCCACGAGAGTGGAAAAAAAAAAAAAATTAAGGAAGAAGGAAATGGCAGCTCTCTTCATGGGACCACACTGGGGCTGTCCCTTGCCTCCTGCACCCACCTGCCACAGCCTCACAGCCTGGTCTCACATGGCTGGTCATGGCCCGGCTGGTGGGAGACCATCTGTGTGGTGGCCCAGCCATGAAGGTGCTGGATGCTCTCTTGTTCAAAGCCACAGAGGACCATCCTGGGGCTCGCTGTCAAGCTTTCTTCATAGGGGCAAAACAAGAGGTCCCTGAGAAGCATTTTGAGTCCAGGTTTTGTTTATTTTAGTTCATTTAAGGTTCCATTAATATCTTGCTGGAGCAGTGAGCTTACTTGCAAGGTAGAGGAGTATTCAGTGCCTTTTCCTTACACATCATCAGTTTTTGCTCTGTCTTGAAGTATGGGGAAGAGAAAGGCATGAGGAAGCTGAAAACACTAAATTAGCAGCAACTGGCTGACAGGAAAACGTGTCCCTCACTGGTAAATTAGTACAGCTTTCTCCAGTCAGGTGTCCTATGCTTTCTCCAAAGTGTTACCTCCAGACATCAGGTTGCTCTCTCAGATGCTGAAACCTGGGTGAGATCAACAACTAGCCCACTCTATAAGGCAATGCCAATGGCTGCCAGGTACTGCTGGTTTCACTCCAGTTCCTACAGGACACACAAATGCAAGGCAGCCAGCTTCCTCTGGGCCAGCCCAGGACAGGTGCTGGAGGAGTCACATAAGGCACATCTCCATCTTCTTCCCAGATGGCTGTGATGCTCCACATGCCACAGTAGATTCCCAGACAAAAGGTCGTAACTCTTGACATTCAACAAACTGCTTCGCTTTCTGGGATGTGGTGTGCCGTGTCAACACAGCAGGGCACACGGTTCTGGGAAGTAAAGCGTATTTTCCCTGCTTGACATTTGCATACATCAGTATGAGTCAGGTTCAGCCAAGGGCTCTGCAGCTCTTCACCCGCTGACCAGCCTGTTACTGCTGCCTGCGCCTGGGAGAGCCGGGCTGGGGCACACAGCCCTCCCTGCAGCTCTGCCAAAGCAAGCTGGCCCTGCAGTACCCTCTGCTGTTTTGCTGCTGATATGTCCCAGGAGCCAAGTTTCACCTCTCAGTCACCTTGGTTAGGGAGTGGGAACACGGACCCATTTCCTATCCCCTCCTAAAAGGGAGGAAAGCAAAGCACCAAGCTGTGTCCTCTTCCAAAACCTCTTCCCTGGGAATCACCTTCGTTCTCACATGCCAGGGATTCCTCTGCTGGGGAGCAGAGAGAGCTCATGCACCCTTGGGTGGGCAGAGATGCTAAAAAGCATCACATATCCCTTCCCATATCCTCTGATCAGTGCTGCAGTGAAAGATGTGTCTTTCGAGTGGTAGCTAATTGGAGACAAAGGCCAGCAGGGGAGGGAGATGTTATTACCCACCTTCCCCATCCAGAACATTTACGTGTGGTGGAAATGAGAAAGGAGGTACCAGTCAGGGACACATCTCAGCTTGTCATAAAAGAGCCCAGCTGCTCTGTCACAAAGCAGCCATCAGTTACCAGGAACACAGAAAACAGCAAGAAGAGATATTTCCCTTTTGACAATTTTGAGTTAGGAGGGGGAAAAAAGTCAACTTGATCTCAGGGAGAGTGATCAAGTTGCTGTCAGGTTAAAAACAACAGCAAGGGAAAAGCTTTAATGTTCAAGTAGAAGAAAAAGCCAGAAGAAGCATGGACATTCGGCTCCATTAAGACAAAGCTCTTTAGGGAACATGCAGTTATAAACCACTTCAGCAACATTCAGACTCAGCAAGAGAAGCTGAAAGCTCCTTTTTGTAAGGAATCCCTTTGATACTTCCTTGCTTGAAGAAGTTATGTCTCTGCCATGCAGGGGAAGGGCTTTCAGAGGAGGAAAGCTAGAAGTGGTATCCATCTGAGTTATCCCCAGGCACCTGTTACCGTTTTACTTTGCCATTATATCAAGTGACCAGTTGATTTATACCATCCTGAAATCATATCCTGATTTTCAAGGAGCCAGAGAGAAAGATATGCACTGCTAAGAGCTGGCAATTCACCAGTCCTAATGTTCTCTTCTGGAGGAGGCTGGCAAGAGGCCATGCAACAGGCCACTGGATGCACGGTATCCTGCATTCCGTCCCGTTAGGGCACGGGACTCAAGACTCCACAGACCTCTCCTGTGGTTACAGGAGAAAAGCTGCTGAGGAGGACAAGTCAGAAGCTTCTGTTTTTCCCCCAATACAGAGACGCTCATCTCCTCTGCCTAAAGTTATCCCATAACACCCATGCAGTAACATATTTGCCCATCACTCAAGACACTTCCCCACAAGGCAACAATTCAAATTAGAATTGCTTTCACGCAGCAGATTAAAATCCAACATGACTTCCATCCCCCACTCCACACTGAGGGCCAAATTCTCTCTCTCTGCTCCAGCTAGAGACAAATGAACAGGCTCCACACCTCTGAAGTACGAGTCTACCTGCCATCCACAGGGCACAGGCATCACAACACACATCGGGGTCACAGTACCTCAAAACACTCCAAGACCCCAAGTTACTTTTGTCCTGCAAGCATCCACAAAAGTAAGGAGAAACCATAAATCCTACTATTTGTCTACCACTGAAGTGGGACTAGCTCAGGGACAGCAGGACTGTGCTTTGCTTAAGGATAGAACTAGAGAAGATTATCCTACAAAGCTGGACAGCAGGGAAAGTGGAGAAAAGCAGGATGTACCAGAAGGTAGCTAGGGCTCAGCGTTTCTCTCACATGAAGGATGCCATGGTGTTTTCAGGGACGGTGAGCTAGGAGGATGTCAGCAGGTTCTGGCAGAGTCACAGTACAAGGTGGTTTGAATGCAAGCAGGTCCATGTCGGCTTCTGTTCAAGTTTCAAGGACAGAAGACACAACATTCTTCCATGACCTTCGTCAAGAGCTGCTGCCTACAGCACTAATGCAAAACAGCAATACCTCATGCTACGTGTTTCCTTTGCAGCTTCGAGGCAAGTGACCACAAGGTGCGACTGAGTTACTACCAGTGCAACCAGCTGGAGCAAGCCATCCAGCAGTTACTCTCCAAATAAGGTCAGGCTTAAGGAGAGCCAGGCTTGCTCCTAAGCACCTTCCCTCCCTTTCAACAGGGAGGTGAGCAGAGATATAAGGTGACCACTCTTTTAACAGGGTGCCACCATAGCATCCATTTGACTTCCAGAGCTGCCATCCACATACCACTAATGGGTGTCATCAAGCCAGGAAGAAAACTGGATGGAGGAAAATAAAATAAGACAGCTAAAGGGTGAATCTATGCAAGGCTAAGGTGAGGCTGGCCAGGGAAGGGTGAGAGCACTGCTGAGAAACCAAGATGATGCCTTCACCTTCCCACTGAAGGGATATATATGATATATACATGATATATATCGTATCAACCACAAACCTCAGTATTGTGTGCAATGCCTTGCTAGACCTCAACTGACCTGAAGTATCTGTGGTCAAAAAGAAAACAGATGTCTTCTCCTATATGCTTTTTTAGGAAACCAAAGTGTTCTATGCCAGTAGCGACAATCTGCTGCTTACAGAAGTCAAGACAGATGCAATGCAAAGCCTCCAGCTTGAAGTACTGTGGTTGCTCACCTCTTCAACTCCTGGAAGCACAGCACCTTTGGATTTCACGCTTTCCATGGGCTTTCACTTCTTCAAGTATTCTCTCAAGTGTCTCGTCCCACTCCTTGGTTATTTTAGATGCCACAACTCCAAGGACAGCGAGATAGCTGTACACTCTGGGACACAGGGGTTCTTAACCTTCCCTACAGAGCACATGGGACCTGGAGATAAAGTTATCTTTGTAGACAGGATTTTGGCTCAAGGTTGATCTTCAAGAAGTCAGCAGAATAGACCAGCATCTGAACACCTTCAGAGTCCATTATAAAACCCTCCACTCGAACAGATTGTTCTTGCTATAACTGCCATAATACTAATAGCAGTATAATTATATAATTCTCCAGCCCCCGGCTTAAAAGAAGATCTGCTCAGAGAAGACTAGAAAAGTCTACTGAAATCCAATAATGGCCTATGAGACACCAATTTAATTTTATCCAGGAAGTACTTGGACATCACAAGAGCACAGTACTGCATGCTAAAGAAAACTTCAAGCTGAATTTCCAACTCCACTGGAATCTATCAAATATTCTTCTCAGTATCCTTAAGCTGTACTGGGCTCCCTTGTAACTAATGTCCTCTCTCCAGATATAGCCAGTCTCACCAAATTCTCATGGATCCAGAGATGCCTCAGCACACTCTGATCCTTCAGACGCTCTCAGAAGCCAGTTTTAGTTTCTCAGCACCACTAGTCTAAGCATTCTTTCCGCCAGAGGACAGGTGGCACTTCTCCTATCCTCTTCTCTCCTTCACTTATGCCTGATATCCTGGAGGAACTCTTCCTCAACCCTGCTTACTGCCTCCTCAAAACATCTGGTTCCATGAAAACTGTTCTGTTCCACGAAAACTGGCCCTGGAGATTGCATCACCACTTGGCTCCAAGATCGGGTCTCTCAGGACATCAGAGGGTGAGCTGAGGCACTGCTCGTTGCACTCTGCAGTACACACATACCAAGGATGCAAAGCCCTTCTCCCAGCTAAATACAGTACTGCTGCTCCTCAAGTGTGCAAGGGTTAGAGCCGTGCGAAGTGGAGCTGGCTAGTTCTTTTGCTCCCTGACTTTGGTGTCTTACAGGGAAGGAACGTTCCATCACGAGACAAGGAACAGGAAAGGAAAAAAGGGACAAAACTACACAAAAAAAAAAAGCAACTTATGTCCTCAGACAGGCCATGGGGTAATCGGAGAAGTATGTGAGAACTCCCAGCTAGTCCCGGTGTCTTGCAGAGAGGAACAGGACAAAACCATTTTGTCTGAGGAAAAAAGAAAATGACGATTTCGGAGACCTCAAGTGAGGCGTGTGGTTAACACAGGCTGTTGTTTCCTAGGTTCTCTCCCCTCACTCACCACCTTCACAGCTCACCACCCCTCGGTTGTATGAATTCAAGTTGTCAATCGTATGAAGGTCTGCTTTGTAAAGCCAAGCCAGCAGCAAATCTAACTGGGTTAAAAATAAACTTCAAGAAAAGTGCCTAGGCATGGGAACAAGCAGCTGACCAGCAGAAGCTTTCTAATTTATTTCACCAGTTTACTTCTCACCAAAGCTGTGGATTGTGTAGATACATCCTCAAACACTCAAAATTACAGAACTTTAAGCACTGTTCAAATGCCACAAGCTCGCTAACTCCTCCCAGCAGCATCAAGGAAGAAGCACATCTCAAGGAGGGATCTGGAAGAAGCAGCAGAAGGTAACTGCTTTCAAAGCAGACTCTGGCAGACAGTCCATGTACACCAAGCAAGCAGAGCAGAAGGCACGAATCCTGAGAGGAGCACCAAAATGGGCCATCAAGATTTCCCTCAGAGCTGAGGGCCCATGGGTGAAAAGCAGACCATGCACAATAAACACTGTGCAAAGGAAAGCAGAAGAGCTTCTGGGGACCAGGTGACAGCCCAAGCAAGAGGGAGATGCAGGTGGAACAGCCCAGAAGAAGGTGAGGTGGGTGCCCCGTGGGCCAGGCATGAGGCAGTTAAAGGAGGAAAGAGGCAAGAAGTGCTTGATGCCATGGTGATGGGCAGAGCACACAGACAGGCAGAAACCACGTTGCCTCCAGCTATTTTTGAAGCGGGTGGCAGTTGTTTGTGCATCCCCGGGATAAAAGCTCTCCAAGACGGATCGGATCGAGGAGGGGAGTAATTAAACCCCAGGAAGACAATAAGTAAAGCAAGGCCATGGAACAGCAGCAAGATCCTAGTGGCCATGGAGAAGAGCTGGCCCTCCATCCCCGCCCTCCTTCCTCCCCCATCCATCACCAACCACTTGGGGTTTGGCAGAGCACTCACTTTCCCACAGTAGCCGATCTATTACTGTTTGGAAGAGCCTTCCCAGCCTCTTCCTTCCCCCTCCTCCCCTCCTTTCAGGCCACAGGGGTCCCGTTTGGCAGCCCCCGGATCCCCCTCTTCTCTGAATGTCTGGTGACCAGCCAATCCCATGCAAAGAGCATTAACCCCTCTTCACCGGGAACAGCCGGAGAAACCTGACTCCATGCTGAGAGGTTTCTCCAGGGTGTCTCTCCCTCCTTCTCTCCTCCCCATCCCCGACACCCCCCCTTCTCCTCCTCCTTTTGCCTCTTTCCCCTTTCTTTTTATTTCTCAAAAAACTAACTCCAGCCCTGGGAGTGTCACGTCTTCCCGAGAACGTTACACGTACCCATGGGAATTTTTCTTGGATAAGAACAGACCCTTATTTATTTGTCTCTTCTTCCTTTGTTCTTCATTTCCTCTTTCAAGACTTAGGCAAGACCTCGACACAGTGCCGCCTGGATCCCCCGCTGCCACTTCACTTTGTTATTATTTTTGGAAAGAAAGCGCTGATAGGCAGAGAGCTCTTCACTGCCTTGCCCCAAGGCAGGAGTGCATCAGCCTGGACTCCCGCCTCTGGGGTGGGCAAAGGGCTCGGGGGCTCCGCAGAGCACCTCGGGCTCCGGCTTGCAGAGTCAACCCCCCTGTTTTATGTAATCCTTCTGATTGCAGCATCACAGCCCCTCGGATTAAATCCACACGAATCAAATCTTCGGCAACGGCTCTATGCCGGTAACAGGCATATGGCACCACGAAAAGGGGCAGTTTCCCAGAATGAAATCAAAAGCCTCCTAATGCACTTAACTCAGGGTCACATAAATCTCTCTTCTGCCTCCCACAGACGGCTGGATCTTGTTTACAGGCATTGCAGCAGGCCTGGGTCTCAACAATATGTTTACTTCTTCTGCACAAACATTCCCTTTCACTAGGCAAAGCAGTACCCTGATCTCCAGATTAAACCAAGCAGGAAGGACCGGGAGCAGGTCTATGGGGAAAGAGGGAGAGTGCTAGTCTTCATCAGTGAAATCAAATGCCATCCTGGACATCAGACAGGTTTTGCGACCGTTTGTCCTTGCATTCTTCCCCCAGATTGCCTTATTTCTTGGGAAGGACGAGGAGGAATTTTGCATTTGGCCAGCTGCCGGTGGCCCTGACAAGAGGTAAAAACATTCGATGAAAGAATGGGTTTTGTTTCAGGCTGAAGAACCCAAGGGTCAGGTGTCAGGTGGGACAGCACAGCTTGCCCAAGGCACATCTGGTGATTGTCTGGCCAACTCTTCCCAAAATGCAAAAGCCACAAACTGACACTGTGCAGATAAAAGCAGGGAAGCTGAGCATTTCTGTTCAACAGTACAGTAGATAGAGCCGTTTACTGCCACAATCACTTGATAACAAGCCAAGTTCCTTTCCTTCTCCGCTCTCATCCCTTTCCCTGCCCTTTGAGGTCTTCAGTAACACATTTATATTGAAATCTAACTGTTTCTGAGAAGTCAGCTGCCACAGCCAGGTCAGAAAGGAAGGAAAGGAGGAAGACAGAACTAATGTGTAAGCACACCATGAAAACTGGTGGTGAACGAGAAGGATGTGCAAGACCAGGTGGAGAGCCACGGTCACATTGAAGTTCACCAGGACATGCACAGCAGGAGCAGGACAGCCCATCCACACGGTCCAGCGATCTGCCACAGCAAGGCAGAGGGCCAAGGGGCATTAAGCTCATACGTAGCCGGGGAGGGTGCTCAGCCCAGCCAGCTCATCTTCATGATGCTCCTCTGCTGCATGAGTCTGAAAAACACTGCCCTAGCCTCCCTCTACCCTCAACTGGTTGCTCTGCAGGGTTTAATCACTGAGAAATAACAGGAGTTTCAGCTGCGCAGTTTGCTGCTCAACCACCTGATCTTTCAAGTCTTCAGGTCCTGATGATCTCTTGTAAAGTCCAATGGACCGTGTCATGCCAAAGCTAAAAAACACTTTGGCAGGACAAGATGGGCCTTCAGGAGGAAAAAAAAAAAACAAACCTACTCTCAAGCACCTGAATATTTTACAGAGCAGTGCCAATGATCCCTGCCCCAGATCCACAGCACTGTAATTGAGTCAGGGACCAAATCCAAGCACCAGATTCGCTGTCTCCAGTTTGACACCACCTCTTTACTGCAAAGACAAGGCTCCGAACTCAGGAACCTCTCACACAGTCCCAAGCCAAGAAGATGCTCCACAGTACCACACACCTGAGTGATACAGAAGCCAGAACTGGATTTCAGGTGCATATGCAAACAAACATGGGCAGAAAGGAAACCCACAGCACTTCCCCATCATTAAGCCATAGACTCTGGATGCCTGACAACCTCCCCTTCCCTCCCCCCCCAGCACTCACGGGAAGCGAGAAGACTCTGTTCCAGAGCACAACTGCACTATAAATAATTCAAGAGATTGATAAATTATGCAAAAGCAATCCCGTCGTCCCCTTGGCCAAGCTGAATGCAGGTGTGGTCAACCCTGGCTCCAAAAGTTGCTGCTAGATAGGGATTTTTGAGGCCACAGAGGCTCGGTGCCAATAGCACATATCTGAGAGCACAATGGCCACTTGCTAACAGTCAGACCCGCACCAAACAATGGCACGACGGGAGGCATCTGGGGACACGGGGCCGGCGGGGAAACGGCGATTCCTTTAAGCCACCTCTTCTCCAGAGACCTGACACGGCCCCCCAGGAGAAAAAGCAGCAAATCACATCCCCTTGGTAGATCTCGCCTCCATCGGTCGCGGGCAGCTGGCGAGAGCTGAGGCCGGTCAGCGCTGACACAGGGAGGTGGGGAGGAAAGGACTGTTAGAGCAGGTGGGAAGGAGAAAAGGGAATGGAAAAAAACCCCATCTGGAGGCAGTGAAGAAAGAATGGGGTTTTTTTTTGCTAGCACAAATAACGCAGGAGGAAGGCTGAGCCAAGAGCAGAGAGAATCATGCTCTGCTTTTCTGCCCCACTCCTTTGCCATCAGGAGGTATTGCCTCCCATGAGTATCGGGGTGACCAGGGTTTTTCCCCTTAGCGATGGGGTCATTAAACAACAGCCCCCATCACTCCAGGGCACCCCTTCTCCCAATTTATGTTTTCCCATTGCTCTCCTTCAGGGCTGCCCTCGTGCTAGGAGCTCCAGGAGAAGAGGGCTCCCTCACACGCAGCGAGCTTCATCCGCTCTCAGACCCTCCTCCCAAAACCCCTACCCTCACCCGGCTCCTGCAGCCTCCGAGGTCTCCCCCTGCCCAACATGCTCAGTCTGCACAGGCCTCCCTCCTCCTCCTCCTCCTCCTTTTCCCCGCTGGCTGGCCAGATGCATTCGTGCCGGTGGAAGGAAGAATAGAAAGTGCTACCACAGCCCTCTTCTTCAGCCTTGGCACAACCCGCTTAAAAAAAATAAATCTCAGGGCTCCCAGCTTACCTTCCCCTTCTTTCTTAAAGGGCTCAGCGTCCAGGAGAGAGACTCCCTTTCATGTCTCTTTGCCATGCTGCCTTCTCTTGCTTTCTGCTCCAGTGTCTGCACGCCAAAACAGGGGATCCTAACGCAGATAAAGTCAGCATAGCAGATACCTGCCTTTAGATCACAGGTTTCACAGCTGCTGAAGACGTTATGCAGCAGGTCTAATTTGCATTAGTCTTTCGGCACGCTTCAAATTTGCTCGCTGCAGCTTTTTGGTAGCATGCAAGACACACGCAGCGATATTCCAAAATAAAAATTACCCCTCAAAGCCTTAAAAAAGATGACGGAGTCTGATTCTGCTGGCTAACCCTGGCCCAACCTGTAAGGATTTACACACCCAGGGGAAAACGGCACTCCCAGGGAAAGGCAGCGGGGAGCTGGGATTATAGATTAGGCAGCAGATCAAGGCGGAGGCGATAGCTGCGGTGAGAAGGGCTGCAGCATCCAAGCAGCGACTAGAAAAAGTTAATGATAACCCCCAGCTCACCACCTGCACCCAGCCATTCCCCGGGATTTCCAAGAGGGACGGAGGTGAATCCAGCATAGGAAGTGTCATGATTGAGTCACCGCTCTCCTGCTGAGCCCCGGCGTGTGCCACCGGGCACGTCGCATCCTTCCTCCCTGCCCCGGTCTCCCTGGGTGGGACCCAGGAGAGACACCTTTCTACACCAGTTAAGGGGCTTGCCTGATTAAAAGAAGCTTGATGGGCTGCTTCGAGGCCCTTGGAGAGAAACCTTGTGGTAAAATGCAAGGCAGATGATCCCCCAGCAAGAGGAGGTGCCCCTGCTGCCTGCCTCCGGACAGCCACTGCCACCTCTCCTGCTGTTTGCGCTTGTGTGTTTGTTACAGGCTGAAAAAGACTGCTGGCAGAGCTCAGTTTGGTCATACCCCACAGCCAGGGATGATTTAAAACAACAAAAAACAAACAAACGAAAACACACCACCAAACAAACCCAAAAACCCCCGCTTATTTAAATACAGACCCGGGAACTCCCCTGGCTGGGGAAACACCTAGGGAAGCCCTTCACTGAGTTCATCAAGCTGCCTACTCAACCGGGCAGGGGGGAATCTCTTGGTATGAAAGACCAAGGCCCCCACAGCAAGCAGCTCAGGTAACTTTTGCTATCCCAAAGCGGGGAATAATCACTTCCTAAATCACGGCTCAAGAACAAGCCCTCACTTTTTGTAACGCAGCCAGTTCCCTTCGTGCCTCTTCCCTCAGCCAGCCCGATGAAAGGTGGGAGCGCAGCGCCGCGCTCCCTTTCACCCATCAGCTCTACCAGGCAAGTTTGAGCCCAAAAATACACCTGCCCTGCTCCAGGTGTTTGGAGGTATCAAGAGTAGGAGGTACCTGTTGTGCTTCACGAGGAGCTTGAGGGAAGTAAAGGGTTTGCACTGCAGGGAGCGCAAAGAAGTCAGAAAAAGAAGGTAAAGAAATCATGTTTCTGCCTTCCCGAGAGCTGCAGCCAGAGTCCATTTCACAGGGATGCAGGCATGGGGTGCTCTTGTGCACCCCACACCCCTGCTCCAGCACACAGCATCTCCTCCCACCTCCTCCAGGAGAAGGGGGAACTCAGCACCTCTGGGACTGCAACTCTGCCCTGGGACAAGCACCCGGTCCTGGCACCCCACACAGTATTGCTACTGGATGCCCACAACCCCACGTTTGACCCCTCCACATGGCTCTGCCAAGGCTCCTCAAGGCCAGCCTGTGGCACGGACCCAATGCCACAGTCCACGTGTGCACTGCAGACACGTCACCACCTTACCAAGAACATCCAGGATGGGGAACAGCAGGCATTCCTCAGACGTACACCTGTATCCCCTTGCATTGCACTGCCCCACGTACCTATCTTCCCCAAATTTCACATTTCACTGTAACGCTTTGCTGTGGTACTACAAGATACCATCTCAGCATCAGTGCAAACGCGATGCAGCCCGACCTTTTGTTGCAGAGCTGGGGGGTGAGACAGTGACAGTAGGGAAAAGCAGGTGGGGACAACCAGCCACGCTCTTCTAGAGTCAGGGCTGGTAACATGAACCAGCCCTTTGAGGCACCTTACACTGACCTAAAGATGTGAAGATGCCTCTTGTGCCAGCCAGTACCCCCTCCGCCTTCCTCTCTGCCAGAGTTATTGTCAGCTGTACCAGCCTTCGTTAGCACCACCTCCTCCAGCTACATCCCACTGATTGGGTCACAGATTCCAACAATGTACAAAGGGCTCATTTTAGAGCAACTAACCCCACCTAAAACCTAATCAGCCTTTAGGAATGAATGCTGGCCCAGCTTGCCACATCTATCTATCACCAAATTCCCCCACTTCTTCCCTCCACCTTTGTGATCCACTGCAGGGGCCTGGGGGGGAGGCAGGAGGGGGGAAGATGCCAATTTGTGATAGCAGGTGCACCTTAATGATGCTATTCTCAAGACAGGAGGAAGCTCAGACACAGCAAAGCTGAAAACCCAGATACCAACCCTGCCACGAGACAGAGTTTATCTCTGCTGACAGGTCAAAGCAAGGGAGGGACAGAGAGAAAAACCTGTCTGTCCTAAGGTGTCCCCCACGCGCTGAACGAGCACAATAACATCTACACCCACTGTCCTGATCCACCGCTGTACCCATGGCTGCTTAAGCACGCCACATTTATTGCAGGCACAAACTCTACAAGAGGGCATGGGCTGCATGGGGAGTGTGCCCACCGGGACCCGTGGGCATGGCTACATGCACCCAGCAAACACCCACCCACGTCTGCCACACGGGCACCCCTGAAAGGCATGCAATAAGCACCTTACACCAGCCTGACAGGCCACAAAGTCACACCGTACTTAACCACCGGTTGCACGTGGCAGGAGGAGGAGGAGGAGAGAGGTAAACGCAAGGCGTACAGGAACCGCACAAGCACACCAACTTCACAGGTAGGGTCCCCAGGCAAACACATCCGTGCTTTGCTGGTCTGGGTTAAGCAGGCTCTGCGACCACAGAGCAGCCCCAGACCAGCTGTCCCTGACTCAGGTTGGGCACAAATACTCTAGGTAGATGTTTACAGTTGCAAGCATCCCCTGAAGGTAACATCTGTGGAAATACACACGCTATTTTCCACTTCCTCTTCTTGCCCTCCTTGCTAAGGCAACCCCCGCGCGCCACGCAGGCAAGTTTCATTTTTCCAATCTCACCTGCATTTGCAGGGAGGGAGGCAGGTTCATCCCTTCAACCCCATTTGGAAGTGGTCCCCCACCTTCTGGGCACCTCTGATGGAGATGAGCCTCAGCAGCACCTAGGACCAAAGGCGTGCCAGCTTGAAAGGCAGCAGCTGGGCCACCGCCCTAGGAACAGGGCAAAAAAAAAAATCTCACCTGCAGCTAGCCAGAATCCCTCCCCTCTCCTCGGGATATAATTGCCATATCCAGGGCATTAATAAACAAGCTATGCAGGTATAACTGAGAGTCCTCGCAGGGAGGGAACGTTATACCTTGCAGTGAATTTCTTACCACTACTGCAAAACCACCTGAGGGTGTAGAGGACCTATAAATCTTTGAGGGACTTTTATGACATGCAGTGGTAGAGTCGCAGCTTCGCTCCTCTTCTGCGGTTCGCAATGGCTTTCATTCAAAGCCTGCTTTATAACACTACAGGGAGGCTGGAGGCTCCCCAGGAATAGCTCAAAGGACAGCTCTTCTCCCACCCCTGCTCGGCAGACGTGCTCCCAGCACTACTACCAAAGCTGAAAAAACAGCACAGGTGCTACAGCTGGGCTGGGGGGCTTTAGAAACTGGAGGTGTGCTGAAGGTTGGGGGCCCACTGGTTTTCCCTCCCCTGTGAGATGGCTCTGCACTGTCTGAGGGTCAAGCAATGGCAGGTCCTGCTTGATTTCAGCTCTTCTCAGAGGAGCAGCAACCATGCTCCAGCAACAGGGACTTGCAAGTGCTTCCTAAATCATGGGCTCCAGTTGGACTTGTACACCACTTCTGCAGGTAGGATCCACAGAGCCACCCTCCGGGGAAGGGGCCTGAGAAGTTCCTGCTGACTCACAGCCTTCTGGGGTGGGGGGAGACAGGGGCAGGAGTAGGCGGGAATTTGAAATTCAGTCTGCACGAGGCTGGAGGTTCCTGGTGACTCAAGTCATACTTGTTAGCAGTGGTGCCACTGTTTTCACGGGCTTGAACTTCCCACTCAAGGGGAGGGATCTGGAGTTCACTGGAAAGCCATTCTCCGGGAGGGGGGGCACCCCCACCGTGCACTGGAGACAGGGGCTGGCTCCCTCCTGACCCGAGCTCTGCCCTGGGGTGGGAGAGGTGCAAGACCCCAGTTTCGGTGTGGGAAACAGGCAAGGCTCCCGAGCGACCCGGGCGCAGCTCACAGAAACGCAGCCTGTGGAAATCCCCAAAGGAAAACCAGGGATTGAGGCACCGACAGGAGCCTCTCTCTCCATCCCGCTCCGCGCTCCCTCCCTTGCAGAGCTGTCTGAGCAAGTCTAGAGCTGCAGCAGATGCCGTCTTCTCCCATCACCCTTGTCACGCTCACCCAGGGAGGCAAAACTCTCACAAGGACAGAGCTACGCCAGCCTGTGCCACTCCAGCAGGACACACAGCTATTTCCATCCCACAACCAACCTGACAGCCCCGCACGAGCGAGGAGAACTTGGGTGCCCACCTCCCATCGCAGCCAGCCCCCATCTGACATGGGGAGGGAGCAAGGGGGAGAGGGGATGTTTGACGACAATCGCACACATATATTTGTATGTATGCATGTATGTATGTTTTCCCTCCCACGCACACACTCCTGTTACTCCTCTCTCGCTTGCTGCAGGCTTGGCACGCATCCCCAGCCCGTGCCCTCCTCGCAAGAGCCGAGCATGGGCAGCAGATGGGCCTTCGCTGCAGTGCCCCGGCCGGAGGCTGCCTCCATCCCCGGCCAGCCCGCATCTGCGGGCAGGGGGCCGCCAGCATCGCCTCCCTCCTCCCCAGCGCCGATGCTCCCTAGCAGGGGATGCCGGGATTATGGGGGGGCGTGGAGATAGGGGAGGGGGGGGGAAGAATAAAAAAAAATAACACTAATATAAATAAATAAGGAGCGGGAAGGCGGGGGAAGCCTCTCCGGCAGTGCCCGCAGGGGATGACGCCGCACCCCCGGGGCCCAGAGGCACAACTTGCAGGTGGCGCCAGCAATGTAGATGGGGGGGGACACCACACCGGACCGAGGGGGGTCCCGCCGCTGCCCACCGCCCCCGGGGTGGCTGCTCCACCGGGGAGGGCGGGTGTGCGCTGCCCCCCGCCCCGCCGCCCGCCCGCCCGTTCGCTCTTTCTCTCTGTCGGTCACTCACCCCCGGCCGGCGC
>NW_015094506.1:4077435-4135632 GCF_001431845.1 Calidris pugnax | reverse complement strand
CCCGCCCCACCGGGGCACGGCACGGCACGGCCGCCCCCCGCCTCCCCGCCACAAAGGAGCGCCTTGTCGGGGGGGCCCGGCTGTCCATGGGGTGCTTTATTGAGCGGGCTGCGGTAGGGAATGTTGTTCTCCCCCGTCCTCTGTGTGTGTGTCCCCTCCCCGCATCCAGGGATGCTGCGGGGTCGAGGCAGAGCCGCGGTGCCGCCCCGCAGCCCTCGGGTGTCCCCGGCCCCGGCAGCATCCCTCCCCGTGTCCCGGGGCACTCGTGGGTCCGGCTGGAGGGAGGGATGGGGAGGTGGGCTCTGTGCGAGCCTCCCCAGCGACATCCAGCAAGTTTTCTCTGCGGTGCCAGAAATAGAAGCTGCGTCTGCTGACTCGCCGTCCTGCGCCCCAACCGCAGGAGATGCCTTCCCTTCATTCAACTTTTCCTTGCCCTTCTTCCCCCGTCGGGCCCGTCTCTGGAAAGGAAAACAAAGCCAAGCCGAACCAAAACTACTCCCCCCTCCGCCACCACTGCCACTGCCAAGCCAAAAGGCACCGCTACAAACACACCGAAAAACGCAAGCGTGAGACATCAGCTCCTGCGGCCAAAGAGCTAGCGAGAGGTCAAAAGGAAGCAGAAGTAGAGCACACCCTTCCTTGTGATTTGATGGGAATTTAGAAAAACAGCCCATTAGAAACAAAGCATGGGTGCCAACGCCCTTCCAACCTGCCATTTATCAGATGGGCAAGCTGGGTGGTTTGCTGGGGAGAAGGGGAGAAGCAGCTCAGTCAAACTGCCCCCGCCTGTTCTCCTGAGCAGTGCTTGAGGCAACCCAACAGGGATGCACAAGAGTCTGCCCTACGGACTGATCTTCTGCCCGTTCTCCTCGTCTTCCCTAGCTGGCACTGGAGAGGGCTTCCTTGGGAAAGGGTCCTTCTAATTTTAAGGCCAAGATGGAGCCCGTGTCAGAGCTCAGGCCAAGAGACGGCAAAAGTGGAGGAGAGTTTTCCCCACTGCAAACTCGGCTAGAAGGATGACTCAAGACAGCCAGAGGTCAGCTGGATTCAGAAGTGCCTCAGGAGTATTGCAGAAGTACTGAGGGAAGGGAACGAGGACGGAGGAGGAAGACAACGATAGCGCAAGCGAAGTCCTCACCATATAAGGGAGATCATTTTGTGACAGAACACAATACCGCACCAGCACAACTCCTTGAGGACACCAAAAGACTCCACCTTGATGACAGCAGTAGCATATCGTTGGGAACACGCTGGCAGGACAACAGCATCCCCATCTCTGTGGGTCTGGGAGGAAGTTGCTCACCCACAGGATGATGCTCTCTGGGACAGCCGTGGGCCCCTAGCAGAAAACTAGGCTTGAAGGGAGCCCTCAGCTCCTGCATCCCCAGGGGGAATTTGGCAGCCATGATTCAATTTGCATCGAGTCCATGACTGCTTTTTTTTTTTTTTTTTTTTTTGAGAGGGCTGGCAAGTGACGGCATTAGCCTTGCTTGTGTGGGTGATTTCAGCACTGGGAGTATAAATCCTATGAGGGATGGGCAGCAATCACCGATTCATTTCCCCCAGCCAGCGAACACCCATTACAGAAGGGCTGGTTGGCATTAATGGGAAGAAAACATCACTATTTTAGACCTCCTTCGCTCGCAAAACATTATCCCTTTGCTTCAAATATTATCCCTGGAGCGGTTCGAAGACAGCCAACACTTTTCCATGTTAATGTGATAAAACTAAAGGCTTACGGGCTCACCCAGAGATTGCAAATGTTCAGGAACATCAGACCACAAATCTAGAGGCAGAATAACATCCCTGCGTGCAGAGAGGCAGCTGCAATACCACAGCTCCCCTGTCCTGTGACAAACAGTGTTTGCCACGCTGAGTACTCCTAACTAGAAAGACAGGCTCCAGCAGCCTCCCTGGGGGTGTGTGCCCCTCTGTTAGGCCCTACAAAGATTGGGGGGGGGGGATTTTAGCTTCGCCTTTCAATCTTTGTGTGAGGAAAGACAAGACTTAGCTCTTCTTCCCAAGATAACCCCGCTGCAGAATGATGCAAAAGGCTGTTATTTCATCATGTGCTGGTACGTTACCACATGCAATAGCGTGCTGGTACCTCCTTCACCCCAGCACAGCCCTATCTGCACCTCCTCCCGAGGAGGACCTTGTTTCCAGACCCATGTGGTTCTGGGTTTGTGGGCTCTGACAGGAGAAGTATATTTTTTTTATTATTTTTTTTCAATGGTATTACATGCTTTGGTGGCACCAGATTGAGGCTGTAGGCTTAGATGAAGCATCCAACACCTCATGATTTCTAATTTACTTAGCCATCATACCCTCTCCAAAAGGTAAAATCCCCAAACCTTTGGCTCTGTTTTACGTAAAAGGAACAGAGGATCAGAAAAATGACGTGATTTGCTGGAGGCCAAATAGACACCCTGTGGTAGGGGAGAAATTTTGACCGTGGATCTCAAATTAGCACCCTAACCATAGAATCACAGAATCATAGCATTCTATTGCTGTCTGTGTAGTGTTTCCTTTCTGCTTTGCATACTTCAGTCTGAGACATGCTGGACAAGCTCCCTTGGGATAAGGAGGCATTTTTAGCCTGATTTCTTACAGAAATGAAGCTCTCGCAATCACGTTGTCTATCTGCCTGTCTATCAGCCGCCCACAATACAGTTTGAATCCACCGGCCAATTTCAACCAAACCCAGCAGGCAATGAAGGGATCTTACAGCAAAGCACTTTGGATGAGCTCCGTGATGAGCAGAAAGAGGGGAGGGAAGAGAGGGAGAAAGCAGAGCGTGGCCCTGTGTGCCGTGGGGTGGCTGGACAATGTTCCTGGCATGGCCTGTGGTGCTTCCTGCCCCTCTCCGGGGTGAGAGAGAGAGATTGAGCTCAGGGCACGACAGTGTGGGGCTGGTGGGGCCGGGAAGGAGCTGAGGACACTGCAGGGATGCCCCAGGCATGCAGCAGCCCCAGGCATGAAAGTGGGAGAGACCACTCTCATCCCACCGCTGGTGGAGTGACTTCTGCTCTCCCTGCTCCCGAACCCCCGCCGGCTGCTCCGCCGGGAAACCAGCCCATTAACATATTGCAATGAGTTAACCTTAAATGGTCTCAAAATCCAAACCTCTGCATGCAAATGAGTTCCGATGGAAGGAGGGAGATAAAACGCCGCCCAGCCACAGCCAAGCCCTCGGCTCAGCTTGTTTGCCAACCGAGACAGTTCTGCGTGAAGCCACAGTGGACTCCTCGGTGATGCCCTCAACCCCGTGGTGATTTGCACCTCCCCAACACTGTGCTACTGCCTTGCCAGGTACCAGGCTTTGAAGCAAAACCCTTGTGTGTTTTGGGTTTTTTTTTAGCTTTTGGTGGCCAGGATCTGTGATGTGGCTCTATTTTCTTCCTCTTGGGGAAGCACCAGAAGTGGGTGGCATGGGCAAGAGCCTCCGGGCAGGGTGTCAGGTGTGTGCTGGGGTTTACCAACCCCAGCAGAGCCGGGGAGCTCCGACCCACCAGCCAAAGGTGGAGGGGGGGAAGGCACTTCTCCATCACTTCTGGGTGAGGGGCTGTGGCTAAGGGTTTGCTGCTACAGAAAGAGGTAATAACCCCGCCAGTGCCTCTCCTAAGAAGAATTATAAACACTTCACACTCAGTCGCTATCATGCCATCATTTCTTCACCATGTAGCTATTGCTGATAAGTGACTCTTGGGTTCCCTGTGCGCAAGCCATTTGACATTTGGTTAACTCCTTCACACTGATTTACAGAGCTGAGTTAATGGTGGCAAAGATGAACTTTCACTGTCGCCCTTTCCCCAGAAGATCACCAAAAGGTCACCTCTTTTGCTCCCCCTGTGGGATTACAGTCCTTTTAACGCCCTCTCAAGCTCGACTCCCCAAACAAAGTCCTCCTTTGAGCCAACCAGTCTTGCAATCTGACATCCTTGTTCATTTTGTACTTCTGGTGGCAGGGGGGAAACAACAAAATGACATTTCTACCCTCCATCACAAGGCAAACGGCCTAAGACAATGCTATTTATCTCTTCCTTGGGCGCTCTGAGGCCTCAGATCTGGGGGAAAAAAAAAAACAAACACATTCACTGGCAATCACCATTTCCAGCAATCGAGCTATAGTCAAGCAAGTGGGAAGATGAACAAGTGCTGGTAGAAATACTCAAGGACCAACCCTAATAACAGGATCCGCCCAGAAAAGATGCCTTGTGTGTAACAGAAACAAACAAATGCCTTTAAACTTCCACTGCTGTTAAGTAACGTAAAACTTTGCCAGATAAGGACTGTTTGCTCTCACTTAGGGGTTTCTGGCAGCCCTGCTCCTTGGATTATTTGCTGAAATGCGTTTGGCTTTTTTTCAGTTTGTGATCTTAAAGGCAAAGCGATCGAGTTTCATCCTCATCTCCTACTACAAGAGTGATTCTGGGCAGCATGGAAAATCCAATCTTTCCACCCAGGTCATGCCACTTGCTCCTGCTAACTTCGTGCCTCTCCAGCTGGCAAACTCTTGAGCGTGGGGCTATATTTTGCTGTACGGTTTTAGACCACTTGATGTATCGGAGCTTTCACCACTTCCTCTAAGAGCAACTGAAATATAAATAATAGCAAGTCGGTGGTGGCTTGTTGGAAGAAGGAGAAGTTGAGCAAAACTTTGGCCTGGCACTAACAGTGTCTTTCTAAATAAATTTGATTAAAATCCCCACCATGCAGTCAAGAAAAAGCACATGCAGGAGTGGCTTCAGAGGCATTTCTGCAGCAAGGCAGAAGAGGTCTCTACCAGCAATTAGGTACAAGCAGTGGAGGGCCCTGGGACTCCTGGTGTCACTGGGTGCTGGGGCTCTTCTTCTCAATCACCTGTTCTGAAGGTGACAGCAAACCTTTTCTTGCTGAAGAAATGCCACCTGGCTGGGAGTTTTCTGGTGTCTTCCCCTCAGGAGCAATGGCAAACAGAAAAGGGGAGTGTCACCTGCCTTTATTTCTCTGGCTCTTGTCACCGCTTGAGCTGAGGTTAGCCTGCACCCTCCAGACTGCAGAGGGGCCAGTACTTGCCAGCTCTCCCAGTGATGGATGCACCAGTCAACAAGTCATCACCATCCAGCCTTGGAAAACAAAAAAATCCCAGAGGATTTTTGTTTTTATTTTTTTCAGTATGAGGAATTGGCCAAAATGAAGATAATGGAGAAGTGAAAAGGAACGCATTCCTACAAGTGATGTGATGGCAGCGGGTGGAAGGGCTCTGGGGAGGTGCTGGATGCATAGATTTGGGGGCAGCCCCACCCTCCTTTGGGGGTGCACAGAGCTGTCGCTGCGGTCAAGGAGAAGCAGGTGTCCTCCTGAGGGGGAGGCAGTTGGCACCTTCCTTCCCAGGGATGAGTTTTGCTCTTCACACTTAAGAGTGTTAATTTGATCTTGCAAAAATAATTATCACAACATGAGGGGAAAAAAGTGCCTGGAGAAAAGTGAACCAGGTTTCCCTCTCCTCCTCATACATCGCACCCCTCAGCTATCAACTGTCACCCCTCTCCGGACCCCAATTCGTGGTGTTGCAGACACCTACACAGTATTTCCCCCTGTTTTGTCAGGCTCAGGTCAAACCAACCCATCTCCTCACTTCCCTGAGCCTTCTGCCTCAGAACCCTATGGGGTTGGAAGGGACCTCTGGAGATTATCTAGTCCAACCCCCCTGCCAAAGCAGGTCCACCTAGAGCAGGTTGCATGGGAAATGTCTCCAGAGATGGAGACTCCACCACCTCTTTGGACAGCCTGTTCCAGTACTCTGCCACCCTCAAAGGAAAGAAGTTCCTCCTCATGTTTAGATGGAACTTCTTATGTTCAAGTTTGTGCTCATTCCCTCTTGTCCTGTCACTGGACACCACTGATAAAAGACTGGCTCCATCCTCTTGACACCCACCCTCTAAGTATTTATAGGTGTTGGTCAGATCAGCCCTCAGTCTTCTCTTCTCCAGACTAAAAAGACCCAAGTCCCTCAGCCTTTCCTTGTTAGAGAGATGCTCCAGGCCCCAAATCACCTTTGCAGTCCTCCCCATCTCCCATGCCCCTTGCATCTTGCCTTGCTGCGATCGTGGCCCATTTGGAGCTCCCGAAGGAGGGCTGGGAAGTACTGTGGGGAAAGCAGGGGCAGCACCATGTGGCAAGCGGGTGTTTCTCATTTGCCACTTGGGTATAGTTTCCAAATCTCCTAAAATGGAGCTGTGCCTACACATCAGAGAAGGAAGCCTTGGTCTTGGGGATGCTGAGGGAGAAGACAAGACCAGTGCGTGCTCTCCCTGGCCTTGCTGGACTCAATCCTCATCCCAGGGTGTCTTCCAGACCCGAGTTTCAGCATCCCCATGTCACATTACTACTCACTGGAGGCAGTGTCTCCAGGCACATCACTCCCCCACCTCCCAGTGGTGTCCCAGGCAATAACCACAGCCAAAACAAGGATTTGTTGAGAAACACCTTCTTTCAAAGGCCCGTCCAGCACAGCAGCAGCTGTGTGCTTGGGTATGCTGAGATGTGGCTTACTGTCACTTTACCAGCATGGCAGGGAAGGAAAATGGCACACTGGTGTGTTTGATCGGGTGGCTGCAGTCTGGAGGGGTTTTATTTTGTTGTTTCCATTCACTCCAGATGAATCTTCACCTCCATCAGCTTCTGGGGTGACCCCCGGTGGTGCCGATGCTGGCCACATCCATAACTCTGGTGCATGCTGTAGGGAAATAAAGTGCTTGCCAGCAGCACAGAGAGAGGGAGGAATTTGCCTCAGGGCACCCAGGAAAGGATCCTGGGTGTTTTCTGCGGGAGTTGGGGCTGTTGGCCAGGATCAGGTGGGCTCCCCTCAGCCGGTGGGTTTTGTTTGGCTGCCTGTTGCACGGGGATGGCCCCGCCGCCTCTGGATTGTGACTTTTCCTCCCACGAGTCAAAGGTGGGGGAGTCACATTAAACCACAGTCCTCCCCATCAGCTTGCAGAATTGCTCCTGGGATGGCGTTTTCCAGAGTTTGCTTTGAAATATTCCCCATGGCATGGTTCCCACCCCACCGCAGCCTCCCTGAAACCATGTCCTTGCCTTGGTGCTCTCGGGTGAGGCACCAGTCCGGCTGTCCCTTCTGCTTTCCCTTGCCCTCCCCTTGATGCTGATCTGAAGCTCACCCGATTTGGCATCTTTTTCTACATCTTTTCTTGTCTCGTCGGGATTCCATCTATCAGAAAGCCACAGGCTGGACTTTAACACACTCAGCCATGCAGAGACATGGTGAATGGATTCGGGGAGAGGATAAGGGGAGGGCCAGGAGCACTGGAGCCCTCCATGAGCACAGCCCCGTGCCAGGAGAGGCTGGTACACATTGTGGCCTGACCTCTCCTTGCCTTCTCTCATCCAACCTCCACCACAGGCAAAGGCACAGTGGGATTTGCAGCCAAACGAGTTGAAATGCTGCTGAGTGAAATGCGCTTTGACTGGGGCTGGATCGATTTCCCCGGCCCCTGTGACTGAAACAAGCATGTCCAGCCAGGGAATTGTAAAGAAAACAGGCTTGAAACCAATTTCATTGCAACCAGCGCCAGCTGCATGCGTTGATAAGGCCTTTGATAACATTGCAGAGAGGAGTTATCGATGTTGGACAGGATTGTCTCGAAGGTATGGCTCCCTCACTGCTGGCAGAGGGGAGCTGGAGCCAGGTACCAGCAAGCTCTTAAAGTACCCAAAAAACATCCCTTGGAAGCAGGGAGCAGCCAGGGCAGCCCCGTGCCCCGCTGCTGGGCTGGAGCGGCAGCTGGGACAAGGAGGGAGACCTCAGCCTGTCCCACACCACGCTGGTGACCTGCTGGCCTGATCCCTGCTTGCACCTGGGTCATATTGACTGACTCATGGCTCCTCCACCCCAGGAGAAGATGGGGACGTGGAGCAGAGGGACACCCCAGCTTCCTGTCCCTTCAAAGGGGACTCCGAGGAGGGGGCTGTCTTCTTTGTGTGACAACTGACAACTACAACATGTGGTGCCATTTGCTCTCCCCTCACGTGCCTGTCCTGTCAGTCCCTCGTTTTATTGCTCTTTTCTGAAGTACATGTGAGATCCAGAGGCTTATCGAGGCATCCTGGAGAGAACCATGCAGACCGTCTCCGGAGGGGTGAGGGGTGCAGGTGGGAAGGCCAGCGGGATCACTGTCAGCAGGACTGCACTGACCCCACAGACTCTTATTTGGCAAAATTTGGCTGTTGCCTTAACCGGGCTCAAACCAGGACCCCGTGATGCTCACCCTGGCTGCGGGGACTGAACCAGGCAGCTGGGGCATGAACCGTATCAGCTCTCCCAGGCTCATTAATCTAACTAAACTATTAAACCCTGCTCGGGGTGACAGCTTGTCGCAGGGCTGATGTGGTTACGCTGCAGCGAGCTGCTTGCTCTGCCCAGCCCAGCATGCTCTTGTGGAGACCCAGGGTCCGTCCCTGCGTGGGGGCTCCGTGCACAGATCCCTCTATGGAGATGTACTCACCTTCCAAGCCAGGATAGGCTCCTGGTAGCCCAGAAATGCAAAAATTATGAAAATACCCTGAAAGCAAAACCACACCTGGAGAGGAAATGACACCTGAAGGTCTGATTGCATCTGAGCTGCCGGAAGCTCAGCGGGGTTAAAAGGTAATGGAGCCCAACTAGCTGTCACCACCAGCCTCCCCGCCAGCAGGCTCAGCCTCCTCCACTTCCAAATTTACTGGCTCAGCCTCTCCATAACCCGTTTTGCTCAGGTGACTCAGATTAACTGTGAGCATTTCACCATTTTTTTTTTGCTGGCCCAGGGCTGCCGGGTCCCCAGCCGGCTCCCCGGTGGGGGTGAGCTGGGGGAGCTGGGGCAGGAGAAGATGCTCTGTGCCACCACCATCCCTCCTGGTGCCATGTGCGCTGGGCTGCCCCAGGGCCAGGAGTACACCCAGGCACTTTCCAAGACCCAGGTTCTAGTTGCCAAAAAATATGTGGAGTTTGCAGAGGGCTGTGTGCTCCCATCGGTGCTGGTTCCTGCCCTCCCTGGAGAAGGGCTTTAGGGTTTGAGGAGGAGCACGGTGACAGCACCACAGAGGCATGTAGGTGGGGAGCGGGGTGGGTGCCCTGAGCGGGTGAGGGAGGAGAAGAGGAGGTTGGTGTCCTCTCCGGGTGCAGCGCCCTGTAACTTTAGCTCCGGGCCATTCCTATTTGTCTTTGCTTCTTGCATGTTGTGAATAGATATTAGCTCAAGCTCAATGGGCTCCACGCAGGTCTTGGAACCAGATGATTCAAGCTGGGATTTGTTCCATATCTCGGGTTTCACATGTTTTCTTTAGCTGCATTTTAATTGTGGGGTTTTCCTTTTTGTTTGGTGAGATGTTCTGCACAGGTGCCGTTCCTCTGACACTGTAAATATCCCAAATAAATCCCATTCCTCGATTATGCGAGGGTGAAGAGGAAGTGCCCTACAACATAACAGGTTAGGTTTTTATCACAGCTCTTCATCTGGAAAGCCATTGGGAATGTGTCCACAGAAAATGCCTGGCACTAGTCCGGAAAACAACCTACAATGTCAGCAGAGCCCCAGAGAGGGAGCGTTAACATGGTTAAACAAAGCCTAAATTGGTTTTAACTCACCTTTATTTCCACCTTGAACCAACAATCCTCCCCTCTGAATGAAGCCAAGCTCAGGACCTGCTGGGGATGGGAAACAAAATTCTCCTTGCTTTCCTAGCTGCCTGATTTTTTGCGGGTCAGTCCTGACAGGCTGCAGTAACCCCACAGGCTGTTTTATACATCCTGAGCCACAAGAGGCCAGGAAGAGGCTGGCGGCCAAAACTGAGGTGGTCCGTTCCTACGTGGACCTGTCAAACCCCATGCAATTAATTCCCATTTCCTGCTGCTTCCTGCCCCGACAGCTGTTTGTCCCCACCAGCTGCAGCGGTTGTGTTTGGGTCATGGAGCAGGAGAAGAGCTGGCGGGTACCTCCAAAGGGGGTCTTGTATTTGGAAGAACCCCCACCTCCAAACCAGCACATTTCCACCTACAGGTTGGTGTTGGGAGCCCTCCTGCCTGGAGCTATTGACTCCTTCCCTTGGCTGTTGTCCCTTGCCAGGGCCAAATCTCTCTGCTTGCCACAGGGTTGGAAAAGCAGTTATCCAAATTGAGTGCACCTTCTGTAGGGAGACAGGAGCATGTTTGGGCTGCCAGCTCCAGCTCCACATGGCTGCATGGGGTCTACATCCCATCCCAGAGCCTGTCAACAACTTGCCTGGGCACGCAGGGGTGTTACCGGCGCCTTTAGGAGGGACTGGTTTGACAGGCCACTCCTGCCTTTTGCTAACTCCCCCTCCCAAATTCATTTGGGGCAAGTTGCCACGGGCTGCCCCATCCCACGGGTGCCCCAGAGCTGGGTTTCCCTGGTGAACGCAACGCAACGTCGGCCAAGGGCCAAACCACTCAGTGAATTATTGCTCTCCTTGCTGCTGGGCTGTTCTAATGCCCATCCGACATGGTATCAGAAACCTCACAGCCCGGGGGAGTGAAGGGTGGTCTTATCATAGAATCATAGAATGGTTTGGGTTGGAAGGGACCTTAAAGATCATCAAGTTCCAACCCCCCTGCCATGGGCAGGGACACCTCCCACTAGAGCAGGTTGCTCAAGACCCCATCCAGCCTGGCCTTGAACACTTCCAGGGATGGGGCATCCACAGCTTCCCTGGGCAACCTGTTCCCATGTCTCACCACCCTCATAGTAAAACATTTCTTCCGGATATCTAATCTGAATCTTTTTTTCTTCCAATTTAAAACCGTTTCCCCTTGTCCTATCATTACACTTCCTGTCAAAGAGTCCTTCTCCTTATCCCCACAGGTAACCCCAGAGGCAACCAAGCGATGGCACCCAGCTCAGGAAATCATGGCCGGAGTAGAGGGTGATGCATTTCTGGGGTGCTGGGGGGGTATGTGGTCCCTTTCTTTGCCTACCCTCAATGCTGTCCCCGCCACGTGGAAGAAAACCCCCCTGAGGGCAGCGCTGAGAGAGGAGGGCTCTGCATCCCCCCGTGCCCATGGTGCCCTTGTCAGCCCGCTGGATCCCAGCTGATGGATAGCTGAAGGCAGCAAATTTGAGCAGCGTCTCAATGCCAATTTAAATAAATAAATGAGTCCGAATGCTTCGCCTTGCAGAATGGCATCTCATTCAGCCGTTCAAGCAACAAATACCTCCGGGATTCTTTGGGTCTCAATTTGCAGAACTATTTCCCTTTTGAGTGCTCTTTTATTTTTCTTTCTGCTTATTTAAACCTGTTTTTCCTGTAGTGAACAATCCTCGCAGGTGAAAGGAGGCAGGTTTTAGATGGTGGCGGTGCTTTCCTCCAGATTTAAGAGGGATCAGCCGACTCTATTGAAAAGGGTCTTCCCCAGCTCCTGCTTGCCCGGTTGCAGCTGGTGGGGTTGCAGAGGGATGTTTCCGTGGTTCAGTTTTAGTTTGGATCCCTCCAAGCTGCAAACCCCAGCCCCCTTAGGTGGGTCACGGGAACTGGAGGGTGGGAACAACATGTGTGTGTCCAAAATACCACAGATGCCTTAAGGACAGAACAAGCTCAGGCCTGGTGAACTCGTCTTTAGTGTCAGAGGGATGGGGGAGAGCACTGAACTGGGGAGGAGGGCAAGAAGGTGATGTCCCCCAGCTCCAGCCCCCCTGGTGCTGCCTCTTTCGCTTTTCTGGGAGCTTCAGGCCATGGGGGTTGCAAAGAACCACCTGGAGAAGCTATCCGAGGCACCTCAGAGGCTGGAAGAGCAGGGCACAAATGGAAAGGGGCTGGTATTATTTTCTTCTTATTTTAAGCCAAACACCAGAATATTAAGGGATCTGATTCATAGTGTTTGAACACCTGGGAGTGATACACAGCAGAGCCTTCTCAGAGGCACGAGATTTTCCCTGCATATAATCTAAAACAAATGTCTTCCTAGCCAATCTCTAATCAAGGCCTTATGGATCAGTGAATAAATACAGAGGCTTAGGTAAATTAGCAAGATTCATGTTGTTGTTGGTGGTGGTTTTGTGACTACCTCATTCCACCCACATACCCCCTTATGTAGATCATCCTCTCCTGCCTTCAGGTATCTGCTTAACGCAGAGGCCAGGTTATGGTGTTCTGCTCGTAGGTGGGAGTAAGCCATGATGTTTCGGGGCAGGACAATGCACAGAGGCTCCAGCTCCTGCGAAACAGCTGAGAGCAGTTCTCTGAGCGCGGTGTCCCTTTGCATCCTCGTGCTTTTCCAGCAGGCTTTTGTGTGCAGCCGTGCTGCTCTCGTGAGGCTGTAGTGGCCCTTTTGCACCGCTGCGGGAGGAATGTGGCAAGCAGAGGGTTTGTGCTGGCAGCCTTTCTACGGGTGTCTGGTCTTCCTCTAGCAGCAGTCCCCGTGGTCAAAATTTTGCACATCAGCCAGACCATAAGTAAACGGTTTGGCCTCATGTTTTAGAGGCATTTAGTAAGAGCAGTGCAAACTCTGCTGCATCCCTTCAGCTCCTCCATCTTCCTGCCCCGCGAGCCCCAGCTGCCTTCCCTGCGCTGCGAACAGTGGAGAATTGACTCTGTCCCGGTTGTTGATCCTCCTCGGGTCAATGCTGTGGGGAAGATGATAGACTCCCCATGGGGCTGATATCCCCCTGTCCCTCTCATTTCCAGCCAGCAAGTGTAACGGGTGTCTTTCTGACATGCCTCAGGTAGCCAACGATGGTGCTTGCTCTCTCATGGGAATGCCACTGCTGCTGGAGTGATGAACTAGAGGCATGTGGGGACTCAAGAGGACAGCTAGGGAGCCGGGGATGAGTGAGATGTTGCTGTACGTCTCTGTGAACAGACACAGCCCAGTGCACGGCAGCTGAGAAGTTCAAGAGACCAGGGAGCCCTGGTCTTTGGCTCTGCAGAAATAGGGACCCCACTGATGGGGTGGTCTGCGCACGTTCCTCATGTCTCAGCTGTTAGAAGGGGAATGAATCCATGTTATGATCCTTGACCTGCCAAGCCCTTGCTAGCACACCGCAGCCCTTCCCAGCTGCTGGGAAAGCGCTGTCTCTGAGAGCCCTTTGATGGTAGGAAGCTCTGGACACCTTGGCAACTGCCACGAGTGGCCAGGACCAGGGCAAGCAGCACAGGCAGTCACTCAGGCCCTTCCCTGCTCTTTCTGCCCACGCTATCCCTCTCTACCCTTACCTCTTCAGCCCTCTTCCTACCCTCAGGGTAGCAAAATCCAGTTTTGGCCACATCACCACCCTGCCATTACCCGCACTGGCTCCTCTCCTGACTGGTTCCCCCAGTCCTTGGAGATGTGCATCTCGCTCTCCTGCGAGTGGTTCCTGCGAGGTACCAGCTCAGGGAGGCTGGGCAGAGTTTGCTGTGCCTTGCTCGTGCTTCCCAGGCCCCCCTCGCACCCCTCCAGCCTGCGTCCTCACTGCAACCCCCACGGTGGGAACGGCTCCAAAACCACGAGCAGCTCGGCTGCACCTGAGTCCGTTCGTCGAACCCAGCTGGGGAACTGATCCGTCTGAAAAAATCCCTCTTGTCTGGTGGGTTGTCTTTTTTTTTTTTTAATTACCCAATACAAGGACACCACCTTATTTTTGCTACAACAGCAAGTCTCCCCCAACGTTATTAGACTATTGACTCTGAAAACTAAACTTCTTACTCTTTCACCAAACTTTACATGTTTTTCAGATGAAGGTTTTGGTCTGTTGTTTGGTTTGGGGTTTTTTTTTTTTTTTTTTAATTTAACTTTTTTTTTTTTTTTCCCCAGGGTTATTTTTTAATCCAGCTCAGCTCCTCGACCTGGTTTTCCTCTGGTTCCTCCAAAGGAGCCGAAGGGCAGCCTGGGGGCAGGCGGGAGGACGGGGATGCTGCAGAGTTCAGCCCAGCAGCAGTAAAGCTGCAAGGCCAGCAGTCCCAGGCCAGTTCTGAGCTGTTTCCTTCCCCTCTTTCCTGCAAACCAGAAGCAGCACCTTCCCACAGAAGGGCCGGTGCCTGGGGAGCGCGGCTGCCGTTCCTGGCTAGCGGGACCTGGCTTGGATTGGAGATTCCTTCCCCGCTGCAGCCCTTTGAAATTTGTTTACATACCAGACAGGGATAAAAAGTCAAAATTTTGCTGGTGTTTGGCCAGCGAATCGTTGTGATTTGAAAACACTTCTGTGACTTGTTTTTTTGATCATGCTAGCAGAAATAAATGGAGGGACTGAAATGGGCATGGAGCGATTGGTGGACCAGGCTGCTTGGGCAGTCCAGCTCCAAAGAGCTTTCCATGTCCATTAGATTTTCCTAACGTTTTGGTGGGTTCTCCCCACCAAATCCATGTGGCACAGCCCCCTTTTGTGCTGCCTCCTGGCCATGTCCCTTCCCCAGATGATCCGCTTAATGCTGTTCAGTGAACGTGCCTTCTAACGTGGCCACCACGACCCCTGTTTTTCTGCCTGTGGGAGTTTCTGCAGCGACACTGCTGCAGCTCGTGCCCCTCAGAGCTATTTTCCAGCATGGGAACTTCACCAGCCCCAGATAAGTAGGGAGCCTGGAGCAGCTCCCTTTGCCATCCTCCTTTGAACTCATTAGTGAAGATGCCAAGACTTGACTAGATACTTAGTTCGCTGGCACTTCTTTAGGCCCCCATGCCCTAAATAGCACTCAGCAGTCATTTATCATTGCAGTCCGGGTCCTCCAGGCAGTGTGCTTTCTCATGGCTGTTTTTATAGCCATGCCAATTTTCTTTGTTTTTCAGAAATACATAAATACTCACATTGTCTGCTGAAATTTCCCATTGAAGCTGCCACGCTCCTGTGGTTCAACAAACATCAGCCGCCCCTCAAACAAACTTTGTCACGACATATTCTTCTCTCATCCCATGATCTCCTCTAGCTGTGGTTCCTTTTCTTCTGGAAACTCATTTCTCTGCCACGGCCACGAAACGCCTGGGCCACACCGTTGGCTTTCCCAGTGGATGCGGAGGCTGGCTAAACACTTGGACCTCACACCTTTCCCTCGCCCCACGTCTTGGTTTGTGTCACAAGGTTTTGGCTGTCCTGGAAACCACAAATCCAGCACGTGTCTGGCTGTGGGGTGTGGGAGAGGCTGCAGGAAGGGCTCGGTGCTGCAGCTTCCCGGCATGGGGGGTCCTGCTCAGTCATGTCCCTCCCTCACCCGCAGTGGGTCTGGCAAACAGCCTGCAGAGCCATCCCTTCCTCCAGCAATCACAGCCTCCCCCCCTCCAATGCCCCAGTTCGAGAAATTGGTCTAATTAGAGGAGAGTGAAATGCTTCTCCTGCTTGGAGAGCCGCCGGTCCCCAGCCTGCTTAGAGCTCCGCATAAGACCATTAGCACGACGACGACTGTGTCTCCCCAGAACTACGCATTTGCTCACACGCTTGGCAGGCGGCCGACCAGATGTAGCCAGGCTGTCTGGAGGTGCCAAGCATAACAATTAACAGCCGCTTTGGGGTGGGATTGGCAATGGCAGCTGCAAGTCGCAGGCACATTTTGGCCGCCCACCTTGCTTCCAGGAGCAGCATAGTCCTCTTGAACCCCTCCTGGGGGCACCGCTGGGGGTCAAGGAGATGACGTGAGGGTCCTTTGGTGCCAAACGGCTGCAGGACCTCAGTGACTTACCAAAAATGAAGTCCCATGATGAAGGGCACCAGCTGATATGCTGACCTCAGCTAAATCATTGAATATTGTACCTTATTTTTGTAAAGGTGCCTGGGTTTTTTCATGCTGACTCAAGCTGCAGCTCTGCAAACACGGAGTAACTTTATCCAGGTGAACAGCCCTGTGGAGTTCGGGAGGGATGCTGCCATGCTCCTTGCTTGCAGCAGCAGGCACAAGCTGCTTTATTAGGTCTTAATTACTTCCTTGCTATCCAAAATTCTTAAATTTGCCACTAAAGGCAGATAGAAATAAAAACGTCGCACTTTTGCAGCTTGGATATTTGCAGCCATGAATAATACACTCACACACTCATTTACTAATGGATACACTTCTCCTCTAATTTCTTTCCCCCTCCAGACATTTGCAAAAGCTCTTTTCATTCCCATCACACCTTTAGCAAGCAGTAAGCCATTCTGTGTTTTGTTGCTCTTATCTCTTCTCTGAAAGCTTTTATTGACTGCATGTTGGTTTTGTCTCCTCACCTTTTCCATTTCCCATCTAGCCTTTTTTTTTTTTCTTCTTCCCCTCTGCTGTTGTTGTTTCAAGGCTTCAGATCTCCAAGAAGTCCCTTGTGGAGCTATTTTGGATATTTCTCATCACAGCAGCTGATGGAAAAGCTAATGACAGGAGCAATAAGGAAAAGCAGAGTTGGCTCCAGAGTATGTTGGGACTGGGGGCGGGGGGAGAAGTTCACTAAATTATTGAAGTACCTGGATCAAGAGTTCATATCCAAAAGCTATTTCACCTTAGTGCCTGACTTGCATTTACATTTAAGAGCTGTAAGTGTTTTAGGGATGAGCTCTGAAGCTGCTTCTCTGCATATTTATCACTTCAAACAGAGGGGAGAGCCTCTTACCCTGTTCATACAGCACATGGCTGCAGGTAAAAAATGCTGCGGGTCACGGGAGGGCCAGCTGGGGCCAGTCTCCACACCGAACTGACGAGCAGTGACTGGCACCCCAGTTCAGAGATGGGTTTTTGTTTCTGCCCTTACACTCATGACACAGCAAACCTTTCACCAAGGCCAAACGGGGTGACCCGGCTTCACTTTGCCTAAAACTAGGCTCAGAGGTGTCCCCTTCCTGACAGCTGGTGTCCCTTGCACGGGGATCGCACAGAGGGTCTGGGGTGGAAATGTGGTGGGGACAAGGCACCGGGGCTCTCCCCCTCCCTCATATGGTCCCCATCCGCATGACGGCGGTGATGGATCCACCTCAGGAGTGATGGATGCACCATTTTTGGGGCTGTTCTGCTGAGCAGGTCTGCAGCCAGGACTGGGGTTGAGCAGCTCGGGCACCAACGAGGGCAGGAGGAGCCTGCAGGGCAGAGGCAAATGAGAGCGGCTACCTGTTTTGCTGTGGTTGCCAGTTGCCCTTGGCTGGAGCAAGGGACTTTCCAAATCGCTGATGCATGAAACCACTAACAGCTCGGCTTTGATCCCTGTACTTTGAAACCAGTCCTGAATTTTCCAAAGCAACCCACTCTCATCAGAAATTGGAGGCGGCTGCGTTTGCCCGAGTTCGCTTGGGTTGGGAGCTCTGCGCTGCGTGTTCGGAAATGCCCAGCTACCTCTAAGGAACCTCAGTTTTGGACAAGTGGGCTCGTGGGTGCTTTTGGAAACAAACCACAGCAGCTTCTTGAGATGTTTTGGTGGCTGTTGGCTTCCTCGGTACCACAGTAAGCAGAAGGACTTCACGTAGAAGTGTTTCTGTACCTCCCAAACATAGAGGTATAGGGTTGTCAACCCCTCCAGAGCTTCTGGTTCTCCAAGCCTTGTCTTTCCTTGCTACCAGTCCTTTGGATATGAAAGCAGCTGGTTTGCTGAGGACCTCGCTCCACAGAAAGGGGCTGGTGTTGCTCCCCACCATCGCTTGGCTTTGTAAGGCAGAGAAAAGCTCTTTGCCCAGCTCAGGCAAAAGCCGCAGCAGAAATGCAGAGTTTCTAGGTCACGCTGTTCTTGAGAGATGAGGCAAAAAGAGAAAACAGGTTAGGAAACTCCAGAAACACTGAGTAGAGAGAGGGCCAGGCCCAAGCATTGCATGGCCCACAAGTCAAAGTCCTCTCTTAGGCACCTTAGAAACACTTTGTCCAACCTGCCTCCTGCTGTGGGCAGGTCCCTCCTCACAGGGCTCCTGCCCAGAGAGCCCATGGTTCAGCTGCTGCATCTTTCAGTGAAGCGGAGAGAGCAAGATTCACCTCCGAGCAAGAAGCCGTAACACTGCATCCATCCTACCCGCCCTGGCTCTCCGGAGCATTCCCAGGCTTTTTCTTTCCATGCTCCACTAGAGTCTAATCCTGCATGCAGAAAATTCCTCATGCTTTTTGCTCTTATTCCTCCAGGGCATCTGTTTTCTCTTCCATTCTGTCAGGCTGTTCAACAGCCTGAACTCAGTTACCCTAATCCCTCCATCTTCAGTGATGTTCTCAGCTCCACATAATAAATATTAACAGCTTACATGTATCTTGGGGTTCTTATGCAAGGACTCCAAATAGCTTTATGGTTCATATGCACATGGGGCTCGCTTTATTTGCCAGCAAAATACAGCCACCGATGAGACAGCAGTTGTTTAGCAACCTACAGCGACAACACACAATAGTTAAGACGGGAAGTGAAGATAAATATCGTATCCATTTGAAACTCCAGGAGGGGATTGGAGTTGGCAGAATATAAGTACTTGTGCTGAATTTCAGCCAGCATACTCCGAATAGCATTCCTATGCTTACAGAAAGAGCTATAGGATTTAAAATACCTAACCCATCCCTGGTGGTTTATTCACAACTCACGTTAACGGCACTGACGTTTTAGGATGCCAGCGACGCTCTTAACCGGAGAAAGGCGAGTCACTTGAGTAATGAACTATACAGAATTGCTCTAAACGCCTTCCTCAGAATTTCTAGGGAAGGGAAAAAAAAAAAAAATCAGACTACTCTACATGAACAGCTACCTATTAACCATCAAATTTTAAAATATTTATATATTTTAGGCAGCTTCATCCTTCAGCTGTGGCTATCTCTGCCCGCTGATGACAGGAGGCCAACTGCGGCGTTTTTTCCAGCAGTGCCACAAACCCTTCTGCTACCTCCTAGCACACTCAGAAACTTCATGTGGTGGGAAAAAAAGGGAGAGAGAGAAGAACACATTGCTTCCTCTTCCAAGCATGGCAGCTGAGGGAGCAGAGACTCCAGTCGAGGATGCTGCATTTCCCTTGCGTGCGTGCAGGGAGTGTTGGTGGCACCAAGTGGCACTCACTCACCACATGCCTCTATCCTATTGGAAAGCCCAGGTGTGCCAAGAGCAACCAAGTGCAAAGGAAGAACCAAACCAGTCCACGTTAGCTTCAGGTGATGTCTTGGCTGCTGAAGAAAACCCAAGTCCTTGAGGACGTGCCCACAGACCGTGTTCGGGAGCTGAGCGCTAACCGCTGTCTGTGACCCTGCCTGCCCATCCTTCCGCTATTTAAAGATTTTGTTACAAATGGGTGTGCTGCTCAGCTAATGGAGAGCTTAAAATAAAAAAGTTCCCGGTGATCCTTCAGCAGCAGAGATGGTGATGACCTCAGTTTTAGGTGGTATCAAAGAGCACCTTGTGGCTGCAGATCCCCATACGCCAAGGCAGGCCAGGAGTTTCAAGGTCTCCCTCTGATGGCTTATTTCCACCCCAGGCTGGGGCAGACATGACCCTGCCAAGCATTTTTTCTTTTTTTAAAAACCCTTTCCCAGTGCTGCAGAGACCCCTCTGTCCTGGGACTATGAGATATATGTGGGGGCAGAAAACTGCCAGCAAAGGTGTCTCACCAACACCTGGTGAACCTCCTCCACGAGCCCTGGGTGCTCCCCACCAGGCTGCCAGAAAGGTTTCTCAGGGGAGGAGAAGCAAGGAAGGACAGAAAGCCAGGGATGGGAGGGACAATGGGGTATCTCCTGTCTCCCACTCAGGCACCTCCGCCCGGTGAGGTGGTAACAGTGGTTTGGGGAGGAACAAAGGTGCAAGAGAAGGCTTTGGCGATGGCTTAGGATGGAGGAACCACTTCAGTTCCAGAGCAACGCAAGCCCCAGCTCCATACTGAAACCAGCCCTGACACAGCCTCCTCATTCAGTCAGCTCTTTCTGGAGGTCCTCAAAGCCAGTAGGAAGTCTACAAAGCCCTTTCCAGTCTTTGCTGGATTTTCTCCAAGCCCCTGGTGTGCAGTGAGGCGCATGTGGCTTCGGTTCTCCCAAGAGCACCTAAAATCTTTGCAGCATCTTCTGCCCTGCCAACTCCTCAGCACACCGCTTCAGCTCGGCTGCCTGCCCATGAATGTTGGGACCTCTGCTCCTCCTTCCTGGGGTGCATCAAAAAGAGTGTGTCCAGCAGGTCAAGGAAGGTCATCCTCCCCCTCTACTCTACACTGGTGAGGCCCCCTCTGGAGCACTGTGTCCAGTTCTGGGCTCCTCAGTTCAAGAAGGACGGGGAACTGCTGGAGAGGGTACAACACAGGGCTACAAAGGTGATTAGTGGCCCGGAGCATTTATCTCATGAGGAGAGGCTGAGGGACTTGGGTCTTTTTAGTCTGGAGAAGAGAAGACTGAGGGCAGATCTGACCAACACCTATAAATACTTAGAGGGTCGGTATCAAGAGGATGGGGCCAGTCTTTTTTCAATGGTGCCCAGTGACAGGACAAGAAGGAACGAGCACAAACTTGAACATAAGACATTCCATCTAAACATGAGGAGGAACTTCTTCACTTTGAGGATGGCAGAACACTGGAACAGGCTGCCCAGAGAGGTGGTGGAGTCTCCATCTCTGGAGACATTCAAAACCCACCTGGACACGTTCCTGTGCAGCCTGCTCTAGGTAGACCTGCTTTGGCAGGGGGGTTGGACTAGATGATCTCCAGAGGTCCCTTCCAACCCCATATCATTCTGTGACCTTCTCCCAGTCTGTCTCACCAGCCACAGCCTGAGCAACTCAAACAACCCTCAGCCAGTGCCCACAGCTCAGGGATACATGGAGCATCCTCGCTGCTCCCGTTCCAGGGACAGGGCTTCTCATTTCTACCCACATCTCGCAGGGGGATAGCTCTTGAAAAATAAGATTAGCGGCCTTTGCAGCAGACTTATTCGGCGTATTCGGATCTTAATTTACCAGCTCCGCTCCAGCAGCCTCGCGGTGCAGAGCTGCACTGTTTTTTCTCTCTTTCTGCCTAGGACTTTACGTGGTTTTGAATTTCACTACACTGCAAAAAGGCCCCTGCTCTTGTTTCTCCAGATCGCTCTGGTTCTGTCCTCTTCCATCCACTCCTTCACTTTAAAGGGGCAGGGGAGAGGAGGTTTTTCCACTGTTATTACAGCCTGCATCTTCCCATCACTCCCCAAGGACAATATTAAATACCGATATTCGCTTACAAGCTTCTTTTCCCTGTACACAACGTTCAGTCTGGTTTTTTTGACCCGGACTCCAAAGCCATGGTTTACAGAGCACGTACAGAAAAACTGGTTTCCTCGCCTTTTTTTCCAGTGGCTGTACAGACACAGCTTAGTGTGATCCACCTGCTCCTACCCACTTTATTTTTTCGTTCTCCACAAACTGGCAATTATGCCAAAGGATAAGTTTGTTTTACATGATCTGCTTTATGTAAGCGCGTTTGGCAATTCTTAAACTTTTATCTGGAGCATCCACATGCTGGAATATTTCCCATTGGAACTGTTCTCGGTATAAGTTAACAAATACCATAGATAAATGGGATGGGGGAATAAGCAAGAAAGACTTGTTTATACAGCTATTGAAACCCATGCCAGGTTAGGGAACGCGGAATAGGATGAAACCTCTTCAACTCCATTTTAGTCCATACCAGGATCGCACCATCCTATTAAACAGCCACACAACAACCTGGAGGAAAGGACTAGGATCCTTGGCTCAAATTACATTTTGGAGTGGTCCTGGATCGAGACACCTGAACTCCCTGCTCTTTGCAGGGCAGAGGACACAGGTGAGGGGCTGCGAGCCCCTGCCTCAGCCAGCCGTTGGGGATAAGGCACCAAACCTCACAAAACTCTGCTGCCTTTCCCTCCACACCAATTCCCTGGCAGGGCTGGAAGGGTCTCGGCAGTAGGTGCCTGTGCCAGCACATTCAGCACACCCAGCCTTCCTAGGAACTACAGGAGGGCAGGGAAACACAAGCTTCTGCAGGCAGCTCAGCAGCCAAGAGCCCTGCATGATTCACATGAACCCCTGCAGGGCAAAGCCGTGCCAGTGGGACCTGGAGGAGACAGTGGTCGAGAGTCCCCCACCCATGCACAAGGAATCCCTGTTTGTGCCTTCTGAGGAAATAGGCGTTTCTCACCTCTCTGATCCTGCCCACATATTTCTCAGTGCACTCAGATCTTGCCGCGGGGCACTCGGTGCTATTTGATTTATCCAGAGGGATAAATCCCCCTCCGCACTTTTCTAAACTGGCACAACACAAGCACCTTGAACCTGCACACAGCAGGGCTTGGCTACACACTGGCCTTGACTGCAGCATCCTCTGCTGCTTTATCCTGATCCCTTTCCATTCCCCTCCTCCTTCATAAGGTGACCAGCATGGAAAGAAAAATAAATCCGGGAAGGAAACCAGCCAAGTTCCCTCACTTGTCCTTTCTCCTGTAATCTCCTCTAGCCTGCTCCTGACTTTGCCTGGTGCTTTATCACATCTCCCCACGGAGGTACCAGGTGCTGTGGCACAGCGGTCACCCCTGAGGCCTCCCCGTGTTTGTCAGGGAAAGGCTCCTTCCCCGGGGAGCCAGCCAGGCTGAAGGGGAAGGCTGGAGCAGGGAGGGAAGAGGCTCGCTTGCCGCCTGCCGTCAGAAGCCTGAACTGAAGAGGCTGTTGGCTGCAATCCCGACGCCTCCACCGGCTCGCCCAGGCCTCGGCTGACCCGATGCACAGCCAGTAGACCAACAGGACCCCTCCTCTCCTCGCTGCCCACCTCTCCGCTCTGACACGAGGATGCACATCTGCATCTTCAAGGCAGCTCACATCGTAATGTTGTTTCAGTTCGATCCACCTGTGACTTCCTGCTGTGCACTACCAGAAGCCTGTACAGAAAAACCCTGTTACAAACCCCACCTGCCCTCTACAACTCTGCAGCTGGCCTGCATCAAGCTAAATGATGTGCATTTTGCCTACAAAACCCAGTGATCTCAATTTTCATAAGGTGGTTTGGGTTGGAAGGGAACTCAATGATCATTTACTTCCAACCCCCCTGCCACAGGCAGGGACACCTCCCACTAGACCAGGCTGCTCAAAGTCCCACCCAGCCTGGCCTTGATCACTTCCAGGAATGGGGCATCCACAGCTTCCCTGGGCAGCCTGTTCCATTGTCTCACCACCCTCACAGTGAAAAACTTGTTCCTGATATCTAATCTAAATCTGCCCTCTTCCAGTTTGAAGCCATTACCCCTTGTCCTATCACTACAAGCCCTTGAAAAAGTGCCTCTCCAGCTTTCCTGTAGGCGCCCTTCAGATCCTGGAAGGCCACTATAAGGTCCCCCCAGAGTTACAGTTTAACTCCAAGCCATAATCCAATGCCAAAACTCAGCAAATAACTAAGTAGGGGACAAAGGCTTTAAAGTCACCTGCATGGGCTCAGGCCACTTTTACAACAGAAGCTTGCCTTGCTGCAAGGTGCAACCCCCTATTCTGGAGGAACAGAGGGTTTCACCAGGAGGAGCTGTCACACCCACACACGACATTGTAAGGAAGAGAGCAAGCCACATAGGTACCAATGAGTGTAGCTATAAGTTATTTATTCTGCAAAATAGAGGTATCTTCTATGGAGTTGAACACTGGAATCACAGCATTATGAATCGAGTTGTGGAAACATTATGACAGCACACACACACGCAGGCACACACGCGTACACTTACACACACGCGCGCACACACACACACACAGCCTTTGTACAGGCCCCTACTCTCGCGTTATCCAGAGGGAGCCCTCTCTGCAACTTTATTTTTGAAAAAAAAAAAAAAACCAAACTGCAGCGAGGGTTGCATTCAAGACCCCTTCCCCTCCTACTCACAGGGCTTCCGAGGGAAGGAGGGTGGTGAGGATGGGGTGCACGGCACCGGCAGCACGTGTGCGGGGAGCGCTGCTCGCGCCCCCCAGCCCAGTGTTCGGCACGTCCCAGATAGGAGTTAACTCTTGGCAGAACACAGCCCTTCGGAGGAGCACTCTCAGTCTTGCCTCAGCCTTTGCTTACGCGGCCGAGCGCAAGGTGCCTGGAGGAGGCAAGTTCCCACGTTAGGACACAGTCAGGGCACCCTGCTCACCATGGTCCATGTTCCAAAGCCGGTAAAACTCCGCAAAATCCACGTAGGGCTCCACGCGCCCATCTTCATCTGGCTGGAGAGAGTGGGTGGGTCGGGAGCGGAAGAGACCCCCGTCGGAACTGGAGCTGCTGCTCTGCGTGTGAGTATTAGTGGACTGGAGGGTCACCGTTGGGCTTTGGCTACGGGGAGAAAAAGAGAGAGAGTGAACACAAATATCTTTATTTTTCCCCCCCATCTGATGCTCAGGACAAGAAAAGCACCAGAACAAGTGCTGGCTTCTTCACAAATCAAGCTATCCTTAGCAAACAGGTAAAAAAAGTTGAAGTTTTTTGCTCTATCAGAGCACTAGAATTGTTGAGAACTGCCTGGAACTGAATGCCAAAGATATCTGACACACCTTTAGCTGGAAAGCCGTAAGTACAACCAGGCGCCTGAGGAACAGAGAAGAGTAAGAAGGGAAAAAAATTTAAAAAAAGAGGAGGCATGCACTCTGCTGGCCTCCTCATATCCATACAGCATGAGCTTTACGGGAAGAGTCTGGCAGCAAGGAAAGCCATTCTTGCATGACCTGCATTGCAGCCAAAGCAGCTCTGGTGTGTCAGGCTCATTGTTTCTGGAGCTACCAGAACACAATAGCTAGAGAGCTTCTTCACTTTGCAGTGGGTACACACACTACCCCGTGCCCTAAACCAGAGCCACTAACTAGTATGACCCTGTAAAGTGGATCCAAATAGGATCCAGATCTAACCTTCATTCTTTTTCCTGACCTGGCCTCTGCCTCTGAGCAAGCCAACTTGTTTACTGCAGCCTCTCAGCAGCCTTACAGGTGACGTGCATCACCCCCCTTCCTCATTAAAACAAGAGGCACCACACTCCCTCCCTGTGCAGCACCCAAAACTCTCAGCACGCAAGATCCAAAGAGAAGGGCTGCTGGCTGCCAGAGTGCCCTCTGCGAGCAGCAACAGATGCTGCTCCCAAGGCATGTTCCCAGAGCTGGCTCCAGAGCTGCTCGCTTTACTCATTCCCACCCCTCACAGCGCTGCCTTCCAGCTAACACGTTATGCTGGCTTGTCAATACTGCAGTCAGGAGGGCAACGCTCCAGATAAGGGAATGATTGACAGATAACTGACAAGTGTCTCTCTGCTTTTCAACCACTTTACACGGTGTGAGGTGCTGGGGAAGACTGCGGGTAGCAAGAGAACAGGATGCTTACTTTGTGAGGGTGGGGGTGGCTTCATCCAGAGTTGAGCTGCTGTGGGCACCATTGACCATCTGGCCCTGGGAAGGCATGACAAGAGACAGCGTGACACTCGTCTTGCTTGTGCTTTGGGAGCTGGAATACGGCACTGAGACTGGGTAGACACGGCCTCCTGAGAAAGGAGAAAATAAGAGTTATAAACTGCAGTTGAGACATGAGTGACTGGAGGCAAAGAAAGTCAAAGGAAGGGCCAAAAACCCCAAGAATTTGTACTACACTGCCTTTCTTAGATACTGCACTATATTCTGTCAAATTACCAGACTCTGGATCTCAGAAACCAATAATCCCTTTAATACGAAAATTCCTTCTACACTGAGTATCTCCTCTCCCAATGTTAGGTCAGTGCTGGATTGATTAAGAGATCTTATCTTCCACCCTCTGTTCGATTTCGTTCTCTCCCCAACACACCTTGCGTTGGTGTCAGCGTGGGCTGGCTCATCTCACCCAGGGGGTACCCAAAATTCCTCACAAGCAGCGTCATGTCTTCATGCCTGGGACAGAACTTGGACCTTTCCCCACCACTGGCAAAAGTGTCGCAGTGGATCCGCTTAACCCGGTCCACTACTGCTTGCGCCACGGCATCCAGCGACGTCTGCTTGGCAAACTCTGTGGCTATCATGGCTGCAATTTCCTGAGCCAAGAAGGAAAAAAGAAAAAAGACAGAGAGAGAGAGAGAGAGAAAGGATGTTTAGGAGATTTTAGAGGAAACCTTTTCCAGCCATCCGACCTCAGGGTTGTTACGGCAACTCATCTGACTGCAGAGCTTGCCAGTCTCAGGTGCTGATATGTGCCCCGGTGCCTTGAATCATCCCATTCCCTTTATCGGGCTACTCCTAAGGGACAGGCAACTGCCTGGAAGAACTGGCTTGGCAAAGCAGGTCCCATATTATTACAGACTGGAATGGGGTGGCACAGGCATTCAACCTGGTCAGCACTCACAGGACAGACGAGGAGGAAAACCTGTGTGAGAGCAGCTGACACTGCTGGAGTGGGTCAATAGCCAAGGGAACGTTTCCTCCCGCGAGCAGGCTCACCTGGTTGGCCTGCCCAGGCCCGTGAGCTGCCTCCAGCGCTTTGTAGAGCCCTTCAGACATGAGGACCAAGAAGCCAGTCACCCCATCCAGTGAGTGCCCTCCATGGATCTCAGGCTCTGCTATGATGGGCTTAGATTTAGCAGCACTGCAAAGAGATAGTGTTATTTAGTATCTAACGGTGACAAAGTACGTGAGGTGAAAATGGAAAGGAGGGCTTGAAACCACAAGGTTAAGTTTCTCTGACCTGAGCAGTTCAATATCAGTATAGCCGTATTTGACTTTGTAATCTCCAATGCGCCGAGTGCTTTCCTGCCCACGAATAGTTCCCACTTGCTTTATTTTCCCTGCATCCAAACCTGCCAGATTGAAAAACAAGTTTAACTGACTTTGAGAAATTTGCAGGACTTCCTCCACTTACACTGTCAGGAATGAGAAAAGAGATATCCACATCTAAACAGAACTGTAAGACAAAACGAGATGCCAAAGAATCATCAGGACCCCAACAAGAAGGAAAGGAAGAACAATTTGCTCTGTTCCAAGGGACACCTTCCCATTAATCGTAATCCAGGATGGCGAGAGATGCTCACAGCCTGACATTCGCACTCTGAATGCAACGGTTGGCCCTAAGACAAAGCCCACGTCCTGGTCCAAAGCCACCAGTGGCAGCTGGCCTGAATGCACAGGCATTTGCTGAAAAGACAGGGGAACATCTGCGCCTGTCAGCTCTGGACTGCGTGATGGGAGGAGGAAGGCAGGAAGGGGGAAAACATATGTGAAGGATTCTGCTTTTTCTTCTGCCTATTATTGATCCCTGTTCCTGAAATCTACACGATGATTTCACTACTGTGCTTGTTTGCAGAGGGTGAAAAGGAGAACTACCTACAAGAGGCATGGAATTTGCTCAACTGCTCAAATTGGTGTTGGCTACTTCTAAAAGAAGGACAATGATGAAACAACCATTTAAATAAATGTAAGGTGATACACCTCTGTTTCAGTGTACAATTCAAATCTGGCAGGGGCTAGGAAAGAATCCCATCCTGAAGAACGTCCTAACAGGGACTGGTTGCCGCTACTATTTGAGGCAGGACTGGGACCAGAACAGACCAGGTAAGGGGCTCGTCTGTTCTGGCCATTCCCCCTTCCTGGTTATACCTCGAGCTAACAGGCAGAAAATGTTATTTTGAGCTTTTTATCTAGGGATGACTGTCCTCAGTACAAGGTGAAGGCAGGGGTCCAACTGAAACTCTCCCTCTGAGTCAAACTGAGCCTCGCTGTGCAGATGGCTCCACACCTACCCCAGCAGTAAGACACAACTCTGCCATCTGCTGCAGACCAAAGCTGACTCATCAACATGGCCTGGCTCATCTGCCAGCTCCTGGCAGGGGGATACATGCCATCGACAGACACAAACACAGGGAGGCTCGCAGCACACCAGGGAGGTTGGTGTCTAAATCACAGCGACTCTCCTGGAGCACTGAAAAAGCCACAATGTTCTGGGTGAAGAGCCACAAAGGCCTAAGACTTCTCCCTCCCTTCTCCCAGAGAGGTGCGACACAGGCACCATCACGACAAACACTATCTTCGCTACCTCTTTTCACTATGCTTCAACCTAGCCCAACAACCACCTCCTTTAGGCCCCAAAAACAGCCTGTGCACACCAGCTCTTTTGCTGGGACAGCCATCGAGAGGGCCACTGCTGCACCAGGTTATGGTCAGTGTATCCAGCACATCCCTGTTCTGCTACAGACTGCAGCTAAATTTTGCCTTTTTTTTCAGCAGAAAGGCAGCCAAAGGGTCTCTTTCCCTGGATACGTGTATTCAGTCTTCTGGTTCACACCACATACCACTATTGCAGGACTATAAGTAAAAGCAGAAATGCAAGAGAAATGGAATGAAACAAGACCTAGCAGCAAAAAATTGCCACATCAACAGCCTCACCAGATAATAATATATCTACCAGGTGATTCTAATGAAGAATGCCAAGCTAGATCTACCTAAACAAAGGTACAGAACGTAAGTATCTCAATAAGAATAATTCAGCACTAGCAATCACACAAGTGGTCTGGGCTAGTTCTGGACAAAGAAAGAGAACATGTCAAACAGTGCAAAGGAAAAGGGAAATTGCCTAAAGCAAAATGTCAGCATTAAGTGTTCAATAGTTACTGATGTGAGAGCAGTAAATGCCAGTGCTTGGCCTGGCTCCATCTGAAACGTAGCTGCTTTTTTTTTTGCAGCAGCAGCTTGTACAAAGGCATATTGAAATGCACCATCCTGAGGGTGCGGCATCACACAAAACTTAACCCAGCATAACCATGGTTTGCCTCTAAAGGAGCAGTCATACACTGTCCATCCCACTTCTGCCCTCTGGCTGTGTGCTTCCACTCCTGCCTGCCTATGGACTCCAGCAATCACACAGCTGGAGGGCAAATCCATGTCAGTTTGGCAGCTGGACACAAAACTAACTCTAAAAACTTTGAGGGGGGAAAAAAAAAAAAAGGATGTTTTTCTGCTGGTTCACTGAGCTGAACTTACTCACTCTGTAACCTCACAATGGCGAGAAAGAAGGCACCGAACTCGTCATTTGAAACCACAGTGAGCTTCTTTTTGTGGTCATTTATTGTTTCCAGCAGCTTGAGTCACTCCTGGTGCCCCAGATAAATGGAGGAATATGATGTTCTCAGATAAGAAAGTGAAACCCAACACTCACCCAGCTGGGAGAAGCGAAAAAGTTCATCCTCATTCTCCGTAGTGTGGTCCACATTAAGCTGAGTCACCTGCAGCCCATCCACCGTGGACTTGCACAACAGTGCCCGATTGGTACCTGCAGTGGGAGCAGCGAGATGAGGCACCAGATAGCTCTGCCATTAGGAGGCAGAACATATCCAAGTGGAAAAAGGAACAGGAGCAGGGAATAAAGACAGAGAAGAAGAGAAAGATTCATGTACTGTCTCATCATGATCTCCAAAAAAGTAGCCTTGCCAGCAGCATAGCAGACCTACTAGGCAGCTCTTCATCCAGGCCTGAGCTGATACCTGCCAAGAAAGCTCTCCGTTTCTCAGTGAACTTGCACTACTGACTCTCAACCCATTTTCCCTTCTTTTCTTTGGTCATACACATCGCATCAGCCAACATCTGCAGAGATAAAGAGCCACCAGCCTGATTTCAAGTGCTCCTGTAAGGAACAAGCATATCACTCCTTGGCCACAGACCAAAGAAACCATCCCCTGCATTCAAATTTCTTTCACTTCCTAGAGCTGCAGCCATCCTCAGGAACACCTACACTGAGCTGCTGACCAAAAACAACTCACCCACATTGGCGATATAGAGCTTGTTGTTGAGAACAACAGCCACAATAGCCATGGCTCCTCCAGAGATCTCCTGCTCTACAGCCTTCAATCTCTCCACAATCTTCTGGTACTGAGGTGGCAGCTGGTGGTGAGGGACACCCTGGAACCCCAAATGAGAGGGAAGATAAAATACATAGCCCAACAACACAGAAACCACAGCTGGAGTAAAAATTCTGTAGGGATAGGACTCGTCTTGGCATGTCTTGGCCTCACGTCAAGACTGTGCAAGATGCACAATTATTTGTTCAATCATATCAAATGACATGGCTCCAAAAAGGTTCTGGAGATGACAGTCCAGTTCACCTGAAGAACAGAATCCACATCTGCCCAGATACCATGCAAATTTGAGGCCTTTGCTCTCCTTTGCATCATATGGCTTTGTCCTGGAAGAGGTACATGTACGGGTTGCACTCCTCTTTGTGATGCGTTCAGTTCTTTACCAAGATAACCAATGATGAGTCTCATGGTACCAGTATGAATAGTGGAAACTCTGGGAAATGCACCAAAATGCTTGCTTCACTTCACAGAAGCTCCCAGAAGAGAACCACAGAGAAAGAATTTTCAGTTACAGCCTCCCTTGTACCAGGCTGACTAATATGCCCAAACCTCATTGAGCAATCTAGAAGGTGCGACCTCCAGCAATCTCTGTTCTTAAGGGTACCTTACCTCTGGTAGCTGGGACTGCAGGCTGGCCTTCTCTGCCAAGGCATCATCAATGGACTCCAGGAAACTTCTTTCTACCACATCAAAAGCCTAAAAAAAAAGGCCATAAAGAGAAACTAAGTTCTTATCCAATACCTTCAGGCCTTTGAGGTTACCCATCCGTGCCTCCCTAAAACAAATAGTGGTTGATCACTGTACATACATACAGTCAAGGACCACTCCATCACATTGAAACACAATTATTTTAGCACAACTACTTAACAGCTTGTAAAAACAATCTGCAACTACTCAGAACAGGAGACAAAAACATAAAAGTTACATTCGAAGCAATGTCAGAGACCTATCTGATTTTGTGTGTTGATTGTAAGAACTTGTCTATCACTCAAGAAAGCGCACTCACAAATCCATCTCCCCACACGTTAACTTCTCTCATTCACCCATTGTCATCTCCTTCACAAGCTGACTTGTTCCTGCATGTCCAGTGAAGACCAGCTGCAGCTTCCTGGAGAGCTCTCAGCACTGCGCTGACAGAGCCAGGGGTACAGATGGGTATGAGGCGGGACTGAAACAAAGCACTACAGCTGCTCAGGATGAGTGCGATCGCAGCCATTGGCAGATGTTTCCAAGCCTCACAGAAACCAGATGCTGCTCCTCTGGTGACAAAAAGAGGAGGTGGGTAGCATGAGAAGCAGGAGCCGTTCCCGGCCAAAGCTTCTTTACCTGCAGCAGAACTCGACGCACATCAGCATCGCTGTGATCTGCGTGTAGCTGGCCCAGCAGCAGTTCTGCAGAAAGCCTCTGACCCACAAAGTTGGTGACTCGGTTGCCATCATAGCCATTGAAGACACCATAGAGGTAGCAGTTGTTCTCACTCCTGTCAGAGGACAGAAGTAAAGAGGTCACAGATGTCTGCAAGACACAGACATACGTAACAAGTTCCTCCAGCACCTCCTGCATGCCCGTGCCCCACCCTCTTCTTCCACGTCCTGTGTGACAAACTAAATGCCACCTTTATCTGCCCTTATGTCTGAAGGAGTCTGTGTCCCAGGTGCAACCCACCTACCTGAATTTTAACCAGTTATCTTCCAAGGGGTGACCCTCTGTCCCCTTGCCATCTGCACTGTAGGAACGGTTTGGAGCTGAGCCCACCCCAGAGAGGTGGCAGGATGGCAAGTCATCTGTCCAACTGGGCTGCTGTTCCTGGGAGGCAGAAAGAGGAAATAGATCATGCAAACCCCAAGGAGCCTGAAGTGAGGATCCTTGTCCAGTGCTGGTTACAAGTCTGTCTCTACCCCCTTCTCAGTCCTTCTCCCGTTGCTAACACAGTAGCATACCACCCCAGCAAATAACTTTGTATTCCCTGCTGCACAACTGGATGGCTTACCATTTCCTTTCCCTCTGAAGCTGAACTCTGGCTGCATCTCTGGCTCTTGCTAACAAGAGACCAGAAGGGAAATTTACACACGAGTTCTACAGCGAATACAGCACAGCACAGTGCTAGCTATTCATTTAATGAATCAGACCCTCATGCACCCCTGGAAGAGGAGCACAGGGCAGGCTCTGGTTCATGGCTGGAAAACACTCATCCAGGAGAAGGGGACTGGGGCCCTGTCGCTGCCAGCAACGACAGAGGGGGCCCTGGGGCCCCCACCTCACTGGCACTTACTCCCTGCACACACACACGCACACACAGAGCCTGCACACCCCTGCTGCCCCCTCACACAGCAGGGCACCCTGAAGCCCACAGCACAGGCAAGGCCCCCCCAGCCACCTGCCGCCCTTCCCCTGTCCCACAGCGCTGCAGAACGACAAGCCAGACCCGGGTGGGGACCGATAACCACGCAGGGCTAACCCCCTACCCAAGCTGGGCCCCCTTGCCCTCAGGGGGCACAGGGGGCGGGGAGCGTCCCTCCTCAATCAGGAGGTCGGTGGCTGCTCCCGCCCTCGCCGGGCCTCCCCCTTCCCACACGGCACTGCGGGGGGGCGGCCGAGGAGAGGAGTCGGCCCAGGTCCCCCCCTCGCACCCACCTGGCGGGGGGGTGCCTGTGCACGGAGGGGGGGAAGGTGCCACTCACACTCTGCAGCAGACTCCTCCTCTGCGCCGCCATCTTGGAGCAGGAGCGACCTCCTCCCCGTTCCCCCCGCCCCGCCCTATTCCGCCAGAGCAGTCGAGGCCGAAGGATAGAGCGGCCACTTCCCTTCCCCTCCCCTCCCCGCCTCCACGGCGGCTCCGTCCACCTGCGCGTCGATGGCCACGCCCCTCCCGCCCAATGGGCGAGGGCGGCGGGGTGCGCTCAAGCGCAGGCGCGTGCGTGCACACACACATCCCCTCCTCAGGCTCCGCCCCGGGTTCTGTGAAGGCCTGAAGTGGTAGCGGCGCCTTGGTTTTCAGGGTACCTGAAAATGTGGCCCTCTGGGGCTCCCGAGGTGATCACCCGGAGAGACGTGCACCCCCCCCTGCAGGCCCTGTGGTACAGGGGAGCCCAGCGTGGCGCCCCGGCGTGATGCCTGCTTGTGTGTGACCAGAGGAGAGGCCGTGGTCAGCTCACCTCCGCCGAAGCGAAATATTTTAAAATTTCCCTGTCATTACCCCTCCCTCTTGTCTAGGAGGAAATGGAGGCCTCTTAGTTTCTTACCTTGAGGCCTTCAGTCGTGAGAGAAAGCAGCACGTTTTGGTCACCGCTGCAAGCACGGGGAGGGAGGAGGTGCAGGGTTGTGAGGATCCTGTGAAATGGTGTCACCTTGGGTGCCAAAGAGCCCTGAAGGAGTCTGGTGTTGAAAGGTCTTTCTTAGCACCACATCATGTTCTCTGCAACCTCTAGGGAAGACCAAGATCAGGAAAGCTCAAGGTATCAGCTCTCAGCTGTGCTGCTGCTCCATAGACACCACAAGAGGCATTTCTTTGTCTCAGTTTGGGGTCTCCTGCCAAGGCAATCCACAGCCCTTTCCCACCTTCTTTTGCAGGCCATCATGAGGATATAGTGGGGCCATGCCCTCAGGCCAGCAATGGGAAGGTCTATAGAACAGCTGACAGGTGGATCTCAATACCCACCACAGTTTGGAGCAATCCTTGCTAGTCTCAAGTCAGGTACAACAGTAAAATTGCTTGTGTGCCTGCCTGAATGATACAGGCAAACCCAGAGATTGCTGATTTTGCTCCTTACGAACCTTTCTAGGGTGAGGAAGGCTGTTTCAAAAGGCACAGTCTCCATTGAACCAACACAGCTGGAGTAGGAGGGAAGACACAAGAATCATTCCCACCGCTTTCTTAATATTATAAGTCAGCAGAAGAGCCCTACAGGTATGTGAGTGGCATATCTTGAAGTGAGTGATGGCTGGCAGGCTGTGGCAGCGTGGGGCTTGGGGAAGAGCACACTTCCCTGTGTGAATCGAGGCTGAAAGGGCTCCAACATGAGAGACATGCAGCTTCAGTCATGTGTAGCAGTGTAACTGTGGTGAGGGTGGGAGTATTAAGTAGTCTTGACTTCCAGCAGTGGCTTGATACTCTTTTAATGACATCTTCATGGAAAATATATTAGATTCAGATGCACTTCAGAAATAATTGCCAGTTAATTAACCTCATTCTATGGAATGATGCTTTTTTTGCTGCAGGGGAGCCTGCCAGAGGATTCCAGCTCTCTTTCCTGTAAATCCTTAGTCTATTGTTTTGTTACATCTCTTACTTCCAGATATACAAAGATTATAGACCCTTCCCATTCATGCAAGGCTCACAAATATTCAGCCACACAAGCAGACTTAGCTACACATGCAGAATTAGTTTTAAAAATGTTATATTGGCCAAAGGTAGGAGGAAATGCTAAATCTCAGTCTACAAACAAGTTTCCACATGTTTAGCTTTATGTATAAGCTTGGTCCCACCGATGTCGTTTGGAGTGTTCCTGTGAGTAAAGCTGTGGGTGGATACAAATAATTACAGGAATGGGGCTTCAGTCTGCATTAAAATTAAAGTAGGATGGACAGATTTAGTACTGATAATGATTTGTTGACGATACTGGTTTGTACAGTATGATACATAAAGATCAGTTGATGATACTGATTTGTTTTCTGACCAGTATCAAGAATTTCTGGTGCTGCAGAAATCTGCATAGAACAGCATTGTCCGTGTCATTAAAAAGCAACAGGCGGGTTTCTCTGCTTTGAAACACGATGTCACTTTTTCAGCATTGCAGCAGAAGCTTATGCTTATTTAATGACATTCAAGGTTGCAGTCGTGCACCTTGATGAGCGCAGGTAGACCCTGTCCTTGCTCAGAGCGCCACTGAAATCAGCAAGGCTTTGGGTGTGCTCAGGGACTCCCAGCCTGTATCGCATTGCAGGACTGGGAATTTAGGGGTCATTTCTGTCTTCTTCTATCCCTAATTGAGTCCTTTGGAGACTAACAAGAGCGGAGTCTGCGCGTGGGTGCGACAGGGCAGAATGTGATCTCAGTGAGAAAGCAAAACAACTTTCCTAAAGATAGAAGGTAGAAAAGCTGCCACTTGCCTTGTTTGTACAATGACTAGTCACCTCTTGCAGTTAAAAATGTTCTCTGCTCCTAATTAAAATGTCTGGCTTCAGCTTATAGTCACCAATCATTGTCCTTCTGGTTAATTTTTTTCCTGCCTGTTTGGGCTGGAACACAGACCTGGTGCAAAATGTTTTTTTTCTTGGTGAAAATACTTGTGCCAGATTGTGTCTGGATATTCTTCTAGTTCTGTCACTGAACCTCTGCCCTAACCTTGAGCGAGGCAATTAACTACTTGGTCTGCAAAAAAGTGAAGTTGCTTGCAGTCCTAAATGAATATTTATCCAGCATTTTGCAGCCCTCCAAAGGAAAGTGCTACCGAAGCTTGTGTGCTGCTTCATGAATATCTGCTCACGGAGACCAACAGCTTTATGCAGCACTTGCAAGATGAAATACTGCACCAACAGAGTTTTTGTTGGCTGTATTGATCAAGCTTATTTTTTTCCTTTGTTTTATTTATGCTTCTTACCTTCAGCAAATCCTCCCAGAAATTACCATGCTGTGTTCTCATGCAGCCAAAATCTCCACGAGAACGCAGGATATCAGTCTCTGAACCTCATCATCCGTGCACCAATAAATGAATTATATGATTCAGTGAATACCAGATCCACAGCTCCCTCTCTCATGTTGAACTCCCGTATTTCTCATTTCTCTCTCCCTCCCTCCCTCTCTCTTTGTATATTTATTTTTTCTTATTACTTCTGTGTCCCCAATGCTAGGGGTTATACAGACAGTATTTCTCGTGACAATCTGTACTGCTGCCTTCTTGTTTTTACTAATTTTATCTTTTTTTTTTCCTTTAGAAAAAGAAGCAGCATGGTGACTCTGCTGGGCCGCTGGATAAAAGATGAACAGCATGATTGCACACCATGCTGGGGGGAGCAGGGAACACAGGGCTGTAGTAGGCACTCGGAAACCATACACAATGGGAAGCAATGATGGGATCGCCGGCAGATGCCATCACATCATTTAGTTTACTGATCACATCTGAGGTATGTTTGGGGAGATTTTTTTTCTCTGCCTTGTTTTGCTAAAGATGAGGGCTGGGGCTGGAAAGGAAAGTCAGGATTTTTGGCAAGGCTTGCAGGAGGTGATAGGAGGGGGAAAAAAGAAGGGTCTCTGACAGAGCCAGCTTTGCTGCGCTTGCTCTGTTCCACAGATCATAACAGAAAGGGATGTTGGAGGGGGTGGCATTGAAAGCCCTCACTCAGCTCCAACCCTCCCTGAGGTCTCCTCAGCTGCCTCTACCAACTTCAGCCAGATTCTCTGTTCCCACAGGCGCAGATGCCCTAATGCTCCTCGCTCCCCTGCAGGCCACTATTTCCAAGCAGGCTGGAACAGCAAAGAAATAGAGAGGGAGCAGTAGAAAGAACAAGCATTAAGGAAGAAGAGCTGGAAATAGCACCTTCCTCCCCCCAGCACCCTCTGGAGAGTTGGAGAACCAACACGGAGAGCTACTGCCACGGGAGGAGGGAATGGTGAGAGAGTGCTGATCCCCCCAGGAGAGAGCCAAATCACACTGCAAAAGAGAGTTTGTACAGAGCTTTAGGCCAGCTGGGCTTTGGGGGGAGGGAAATGGGCTTGTTTCAGTTGTGCCAAAGCATCTGATTTTGTTGAATTCTGGGATATGTTAAACAAAGTCTCATCTCCTCGAGTCCTGGGATTATGTGAACTTTTTTTACAAAAACAACTTTACAATAGAATTATGTTTCTAGATGTCAGGGCTGCAGGGAGCAGCTTCAAAACATGACTCATAAGAGCTTAAAATACCAGAAAGCAAAATTAAAGAGATTTGAAATGATTAGAAGAAACAAACAAACTGGTGATGTTGGAGTATTATTCATCTTAAATGCTTGCTTTTGGCAACATTTTGTCTCACCAGTTTTCAACTCCACCTGTCACCCACACAGACATCTGCCTTTCTGTGGGCATATTTCCACACCCCTTCCACCCAAAAAGCTGGGCCTGTAGGAAGGGTCTTTGTCCCAAACAAGGCCTAATCAAGAAACAGATGGGTCTTTCAACACTTTTGTACATAACCTGAGGTAAAGCTGCAGCGCGAGTGTGCTCAGTTGTGTCCCCAAGAGGGAAGATGGTTTGGAGGATGGTACAGAGCCTGGTCACCATCATGTGCCTCTGCTCACCCTCCTCAGGCTGCAGAGGGGTTGGGAAATGCGATACTTGTGTGCTCGGGTGACAGGCTCATTAAAAGGAGATGAGAAGCAAGTTTTACCTAAGCATTGGCAACCAATGGGGGATTTTGAATTTTCTGTTTATTGCAGAGCCCATTGAAATGAGATCCTTTTTAATGGTGGGCACTCAATTACTGACACCCACTGTTGGCAGTGCCCTCACAGCTCTTGTTTACCTGTATATCATTATGTTTTGAAAATGAGTACTGTGACAAACACCTGAGCAACGGTCACACGTAGATGAGGAGAGGTACAGGCACATCAAAGTAATAAACAGATTTGCTTCCCCAGGTGTGGAAATACTGTTTATTTTCATATAGATTTGTACCCTCTGTGATGTCCCCCATCCACATCTTCTATGTCCCTTTCACAGTGAGAGTCCACTTCTAATATGGCACGTCCAGCTCCTCTTCATTTTCCTACTGATTGGGCGAGAGACATTTGATGGTGTGTGTGATTTCAAACTTAGGCCCAGCAAAACAGGCAACCACTAGTGCCCCCTGAAATATTTATCTCAATAAGGGCAGTTCTTATAGGTCTCTTTCCTCCCTTCAAACCACCGTCACCAAACTTGGCCAGCCGGCCATGCAGGAGCACAGGAGCCAAGCTCTCATAGCAAACCCCACTAAAAAAAAAAGCCATCCCTCCCCAAAGAAGAAAATCCAGACCATTTTTTTTTTTTCCATATAGTTTGGTTATTTTGAACGTCATAACTTTATTGAGACACCAGTAGTTACCACCTTCACTTTGTTAACCACAAATATATAGGACATTGTAAACACAGGTGCCGAGGTGGCGGGGTTCGCTGTAGTTGGATTTCGGAAGGGAGAGGGGGGGCGAGGGGCGGAGGGGGAGGAGGGGCGAAGGGGCACTCGGGCTTAGACGAGACCACTCAGGGGATCCTGTATGCGGCAGGCCATCCGTGAGTCATCGTATATACGTATATATGTATAGCTTTATATTATACATCTTTTTTTAAATATATATATATAATATATATACTATACACAGGCAGTAATGCGGCAGGGGAAGGGGCAGGGCAGCCCAGGTGGTGGTACGGATGCCACGCAGGCAGTTGTCTGGATGGATGGTTTGGACTCGCTGCACGAGGTGGCCTCACTGGGCTCCTTGCCTTGTACCTGCTCTGGGGACCGGAGTCGAAGCTCCTGTGGGAACCACCCTGCCACCCTGCCTTCCCGGGTCCTCCCAAGTGCTCACCAGGGTGCAGGGACAAAGACGCCTCCTCCCCTGAGGGAACTGCCAGGAATAACTGCGGAGGGGAAGGGTGTGTGTGATGGGGTGATGAACAGCGTGGTGGGGACGTGGGTGAGCTGGGGATGGGGAGACATCAGGAGGCTGAAGCCACAGGTAGAACTGGGGCAAAGTTTTCATCATCCTTTTGCCCTTCACAGCCCCTGCTTGCACAAAACAGTCCCTTACTTGGGGGCTTCATGAGATAAGAAGACATCAAGGGGCCATTGCTCTCAACAGGGGATACGTAATCCTCTGTAATCCGGACAAATGGCAGAGGGGGAAGAAAGCCGCCTTATCGTTTCCCTTACACAGCCTTCCCTCTGATCTCCTAATCCCTGGAGTGGGGCTGATCTCACCCACGTTTAGGATCTAAAAGGGACATGTTCCAGCCAGCTGCTCAGGTCTTGCCTGATGATCACCAGAAATAGGCAGCACCTTATCAGAAGTGCCTGAGATAAGATAACCAACCCTGTGGGTAGGTCCCTATCTCTCATCAGCTGCAGAACCAGCCAAATGCCACAGGAAATTGCATTTGAAAGAGCTACGGGCAAACAAGGACAGTCCCACCCCTAGGCCTGACACCACCAACCCTCCACTGCAAAGGCTGAAAGCATGTCAACCCAAGGAGAGCGTGTCTCCTTCCCAGGATCAAAAGCAAGAAGTTGCCCAAATATCTTCTGTTGTAGTCCCCCTGCCCCACCAATGGCTTTCCTACAACACAAAGCAAGGAGGTAAAGGACGGGGATGGACAGTAACCCAGGATGAAGCCACCTGGCTCAGGTCTCACTGAGAAGGGGCATGTAAGATGCTCCTGTGCCACACCCCGAAACAGAACCCCAGGTAGACCCCCCCCAAGTATGGTCCGTACCTCTCCTCACACGCCTGGTCCCTCACCCCCTCACCCAGGAGATGGGACAAGTGATGGGCAGTTCCTCCCCAAAAGTACAACATATTTTTGTGCTGAGGGCTGGTTATTTATAGCCGCCTCCTCCTCTTGGTTCTCCCCAACCCCCCCCACCCAAAACAAAAGCACGAAGGATGACACAGATGGGTCTGGGTGAGTACAACTAGTTTTTCTCCTCCTCCACCTCATCACTCGTTCTTTCCTCTCCCCCAGTGGCAGAGACAGACTGGAGGGAGCTCCCCCCACAGCTACAGACATAATGAACCCCCCTCAATAAAGTAACCCCCTCCCAAGCCTAAATATTAGGCCGAGCCCACAGAAGAAGAAGCTTGAAGGGCTTCCCTCCAAAAAATACCCCTCCTATTTACAGTATTGCTTTCGCTCGCAGCCACAGAACAAGGGACGTGTGCCCAGTCCCTCCTCATGCGCCCATGGGGCTACCCGGTCCCCCTCTCCTGTCCTCACCAGTGGTTAATCACTAGCAAGGCAGGGCAAACCATGGGGAGAATACGCCATGGGGACAGCCACCGGCAGCACAAGGCTGCTGGTAGGAGCAGGTAGAAACGGTGCCTACATACAGTGGAGAACAACAGCCCCCCTTTGCATCTTGGGGCCTGCAGCTCTACGGTCTCCATCCCTTCCCTATCGTTGTGGGGCACCTAGAGAGGAGTCACACTGGAAGGAGGGGAAGGACTGGCAACCTCAGTGTCCTCCAGATGTGATGGTCACACAACCACAGGTCAGACCTGTGTCCCATGCTTCCGACTCCTAAGGGTGCTACAGGGAACAGGCTGGACTCTCAGGGGGAGCACCTAGGGATTTTGGATCTGCTCCTGATTTCTGCTACTGGGGCCAGTGTTGTGTGGAGCAGGGTGGCTACCTGAGGAATGAAGGTCCTCACTGCTGCAAGGCATACCCTGCTTCATGTGCTCTGAGAGATGTCTGTACTGGGGAGAATTGTCCAGGTGGCTATTGCTGAGTTATTTCCCTTTAGGGACAGTCTTCACACATAGACCTTACTTCTGTCCTGGAATAAAGAGTGTGCTTCCACAGCTGTGTCTTTACTCGAAGCAAAGTCATGAGGAGCATGGAATGATGTCCACACGAGCTCTATCTGAGAGTCACTACTGCCACCTAGGTGAGGCTTTAAAGACAGCCAAGATTTGAGATGCTGCAGAAGATGCACTATGGTATACCCTATGCAAAGTACAGTAAGACCAGTTTTCAGAGAGCTCAGTCTGGCCCAAACCAATTCTCTGCCCACCAAGACCTCTTCCCCACCTGAGTGGGAGGCCAAACGCAGCTGCACAGGGAAGGTCCCTTCCCCACTTGGTTGCACCAAGAGCCAGATGCACGCTGGCCATTCCAGCAGCAGTATTTCTTTCCACGGGGAGTCCTGCTCTGTTCCTGTGTGCCACAATGATGGTGTCAGCCAAGAGGCTTTGCAGTGTGGTAGCAGAGGAACAGAGGAGGGTTCAGCAGGACCTGAGGAATGAAACCCTTTCTTCTCCTCTTCCTGCCCAGGGTGAAATGGCAAAGCTCTCCTCTCCCCCTTGAACCAACCCAGCTGGGGATGAGGACTCTCAAGGCCCACTAGAAGCCCATCTTCTCCATCCTTCCTCTCAGGGACTGTGCCTGGGGGCCAGAAACTGAGCATGGCACCCTCCTGCCTCACCAAAACACTGGTCTGAGAAGAGTGGTGAGCAGGACATACAGGCGAGGGGAACCACCTCCACCTCAATCCAAGGGGGCTGGGGAAGGAGAGAAGACTCTTATGGCACTGCCCCTCTGCTCTGCCAAGTCTCTCGCTGTAACCAACAGTCGTGCCTGTGGTTTACTGATTGTACCTGCAAATCTTCCTCCCTCCCACCCTTCCCATTTTATCTCTTTGTGCCCCCCCACCCCAGTATCACTTCTTCCCAAACCCTCTAAAAATAAAGCACTAGCATGTGGCAGAGAACAGCCTCCCTGTCTTTGCACGGGGAACGCCATTCCCACTCCCGTCCATCCCCCTGCAGCCTCGCACGCCTGCATGCTGGCTCCAACACCGTCCCCCTCCCTGAGCCACCGGGCTCTCCAGCCCAATTCGGATGCTACCACGTCTACTCCAGCCTTTAGCAACACCATCTTTTCTAGGAAGGTCCCTGATCCCTCTCACTCCTTCCTTTCTACCTCCAATACCCTCTCCCCTGCCCTGCTGGTGCCATCGCCCCTCTCCTGCCCACCGGCCAGACTCTGCCCTCTGCAGCAAGGCAGGAGGGAGAAGAGGGAAGGGAGGACCTTCCTGTCACAACGTGGTGACAGATTTGGAAATAATTTGGTTCTGGCAGGTAGTTTTGGGAAGGAGGAAAAGGAAGAGGTGATGGGGAAACCTTTTTTTATCTTTTTTTTTTTTTCCTTTTTTAAAAACAATAAATAAAAACAGATGACCCAGAAGGCTGGAGCATAGCTGAGAGCCACCTCTTGTGCCACTACGCACATGTCTGGTTTGTGCCTCGGCTTTCTGCCGGCAGTGGGAAAGGGGGCAAAAGGGAACGGGGAAGGGAAAGGGGCATCGGTGGCTCAGTAGTTCTGCGTTTGGTACCCCTGTGTCTCGGTGTCGAAAGCATCTGCCGGAGGGGGCTGCTGGTAGGTCCCCACCGCGTCTGTAGCATCCTCCTCGTTCGTGTAGGGAGCATAAGGCATGCCGGAGTCCTGGCTTGGGTCCATGTAGTCCTGGGAGAAGAGGGCCGAATCGGCACCCAGCCGGAAACGCTGATACGCCAGGAATGCCTGGCCCACCTTTAAGGGAGGAGGTGGAGGGAAGAGAAGCAGAGAGGGGAGGGGAGAAAGAGAGCAAGGGCAGGGGGGGAACATACCGAGGAAGAGAAACAAACAAAAGTGGGGTTAGTAGTGGTTACGGATTAGTGTGCGAGGCCCGCCTGGCAAACCGCTGGTGAGACACCCCCGAGAGCATGGAGGTTCAGGCCACCCCATGGAAAGCATGAGCCCACCAGGAGAGAGGAGGGCTGGGTAGGGATGGCTGCCAGCCCAGCTGGCTGCATGGCAGCTCCCCGGGGCTCCCCGCTGTCTCTGGGGTGCACTGGGCACCTCCTGCCCACTGGTGGGGTTTCACCAAAGTGGCACAGGTCGCAGAGGCTCAGCTGGCATGTGGTTATCCCATTCAGCCCCTCCTGCCCCCGGGAAAGGCAATCTGCCTCAGCATCACCACAGAAGGTTCATCTGCTGGGCTGGAGGGCAGGACTTGACCCGGCGTAGCGAGGTAGTGGTCACCTCCCGTAACCCCTTCACCAGCCAACATCCACACGGTACAGTAGAAGACCTTGGGAAGGAGCAGCAGGAGGCAAAGTGGCTGCTTCCCAGACCAGGGGTTGGTTAGCAAGCGTACTGCTGCCTCCTGCCCCAGGAGCTGCAGGCAGGACACCCTTCGGTGGACTGAGGGAGCCTGGGCACAGGGTTCAGAATCGCGGACCCCAGCAGGCACGGCTCATTGTCCCAGAGCACCCCTGATAGAGGTGAGCAGTCTAGCAGATAAAGGGGGGAGAGGTTTGGGCAGAACGAGGGCTGGGAGGAAAGGGAGGAGGTAAAGTGGTGGGGGCAGAGGACATCTCCTGGCTGAAGAATTAGGTCTGAGCAGTCACCAAAAGAAAGGCACAGTGGTGTTACGCAGCATTAGTTAGTGTATGGGTGAGGGAGAGAAGGGAGCAGAGGAGGAGGAGAAAAAATTGCCAATTCCAGCTCCCCAAAGGGAGTTCAGTGGACAACCCCACTCCAGTTCAATAGCCCATGTCTCCCCACCCCCTGCCCTGCAGTGAACACACACCCATGGTCGGGGAATTGGAACCATCTCTGCTCAGTAACCTCCTCCAGCTGCGTCCTTCTGCCCCTTCCCCCAAAGTCCCCCATCAGCAAGGGGCACTAAGGCAGCAAGGATGGGGAGTTAGGGAACAGGGTGTTGTATTCTTCCTGAAAAGTAATGTCTCTGAGTCTCCGGAAAGCCAGAAATGTGAGGGAGCCCTGTGAGGAGAGAGAGGGGTGTGGGGAGGAGAATCAGTAAGGAAGAGCAAACTGGAGCATTTGATTGAAATAAAAACCCCAAGGAACATGCAGAAGAGGATGCCTATTTAGCCACTTGCAAGTCCATGCATCAGGGAGGACCACTGCATGTGGTGGTGCCTCAAAAGGGTCCTGAGGGACCTCTTGCTCCTTGTCACACTTTCTGCCGGAGCTTGTAAGGGGCTTGTGGCAGCACTTGAGTGCAGGACACAGCTAGTGGGACACACACACATGCTGCTGTCCTTTGCCCCTGCTTGGTGTCACCTTGGCGGGGGTGCTGATTAGACAACTCTTTCCAGCCCTCCTTCCTCTCTGACAGCTTCATGGCATTCTTCCTACCTGGTCTCCACCCAACATTAAGGCCCACAGGGAGAGAAGAAGATAAAGCCACAAGGACTTACTCATGGAGACTGGCCTAAAATGCTTTCCTGCTTGGCACTATCCTGTCACTTCAGACAAAAATCATTAAATCACTCAGGCTTGGTGCTTTGAGAGACAGGAGGAAATCGTGGGGGATATTTATATTGCACACCACAGTTTTTCCAGGAAACTAGCCATAAAGAACTGCTGGGGAAAGAGTAGTCTTACAAGATAGCACTGTCACCTTCCTAAGAGGCGAGACTCAGTGAGAAAGTGCTGCAGTGGTGGGTGCAGAGGGAGAGCCCAGAGGGACATCCATTGATCACCACCTCTTGTGGCCACTGGTGACATTTCATGTGATAGGAGCAAAGCAGGGAGGGAGATGGATGCAACCCCCGGCCTGGAGCTCCCTTCTCTGCTTGGCGTCTGTGAGGTGAAAATGCTGTTAAAGTCCTCTGACGCACAGGGAAAATGATGGTTGAGGAGCTGGCTTGTCCAAGGTCATATTAGAGGTTCGTCAAGGACACTCCTTACAGGGATATAGAACCATCTTTCCCATTGTGCTTATTAGCTTCCATGTGAGTTTTTGAGTCCTTGTTTCCCAAATTTACTTCCCAACCACGTCCACTCCTGCTTTTCCTTCTCAGAAGCCATGAGAACTGAGATCTGAGAGGGAATCACTCTTAGCCAGTCACCTCCCATTTCCCACACGCTAATACAGTGCAGAGGACACTTGATCCATGTCATGGTTGCTGTACTCACCCAGGTGAAGATGGAGAAGAACGAGAACGTGATGGCTGCTCGGGCTGCATCCCCTCCTTCATTCAATGGGTTGTCCTCTTCTTTTGAAGCTTGCCACTGGTTGGTCAGAAAGCAGAAGCCAACGAACCAGAGGAATGCCCAAAAGGCTGGGATGGACCACCACCAACATGCCAAAGGGGAAGGGGAGAGACATCAAGAAGGTATGTGTGAACTGAACATAAACACATCATGTTTCTCTGGAAATAAACCCTACGAGACCCAGCAGTGTGTTGCAGATGGGGACAAACACTGACTGTGCAGCCTCTCTAAAGCTCAAGCGAGCTGGCAGGCTTGCTGGCAGCTAAATTGTCAAGGTGACAATAGGTGTCTGCAGAAAGTACCTCAGGAGAGTTCATTTGCTCGTGTTTGGATTGATCACAGGACTTGCATTTGGCCTTGGGAGGAAGCCTGAAGGGCTTCCAGTGCTGGAGCAATCACCTGGGCTCTCTGAAACAGCCACTGCTTCGCAACCCTGTCCTGCAAGGACAAGCAAAGAGCAATTCCTTCCAAGGGAGCTGCAGAAGAGTGGGAAGCAGCTGACCTACAGCTTCACGGAGACCAGGTTTTGCTCAGGACAGCGCTGGCTACAGGGACTCACAGACAGGACTCAGGGTCTCACAGACAGGAAAGGTGCTGAAGGATCATTAACATGCTGCACCCCCAGGAAAGGGGTGAAGGTAGGGGAGAGCCCCAAGTCCAGACTGACAGCTGGTGGGGAGGAGTGGGGCTCACCCTCTCTGCCAGGCGCAGCCAGATACCCAGCAGTGAGGGAAACGGGCATTCCTACGCGGCAGAAAAACAGGGCTCAGCCCTGCCCCTTATCTTCTTAGCTCTAGGCAGGGCTGCTAGGCAAGAGGCCAACCGTGAACAAACTTGCGAGCCAGAAGTCCTAAACAAGTTCAGATGCGGCACCTGATCCTGCCCTCACTCCATTCATGGCCCCTCTGACAAACCGTGGGGGGAACCCTGATGTGGAGAAGTTTGCCTGGATGGCTGGAGTAAGCCAGGAGAGCAACTCGGGGTCACAGCACGAGAGCAAAGCGCCTCCTCATGATACTGCTGCCTGGTGTTACTCATCCATGTCCATGCACACCATCACGCTGTCTGTCACTGCAACACACTACTGGGGATGGAGAGATCTGACTATAAGTTAGAATAAGCCTCAGGGCTGGATAGGGTCCTGCACAGCTATTCTCACGGGGAGTGCCAGGTAACTTAGGAGGACTGGTTTAGTCAGCCTGCATGAAACCCTTAACCCTTTTTTATGTTAAAATATACAGGGTTCGATCACCTGGAGCTGGAAAAGAAGGAAGCACCATCTCCAGCGGCATCAACACTTGGCCTTAGCAAGCACAAGCATGCAGGGAGGCAAAACCTGCTGATCCTAAAGGGCTCCCTGAGCTACACCTATGGAGAACATAGAGGCATCAGCCAGATTGAATGAAGAGAAAGGGACAGAAAAAGAGAGAGAGAGGAGACCTGAGAGAGTAAGGAACCCAAAGATCTCCCTGATAGCAGGGACCTGGCCTGAGAAGCTCCCTCCCTGTCCCTTTCCAGTGGAGGAGAGGGGCACTACGGCCAACTGGCCAGGAAGCTCACCCGAGACTCCGATGTCCGAGAGCACTGCCTTCTTGCGGTCCTTGACGCTGCTGATCTGCGGGAAGTAGGCATCCAGAGCCAGGTAAAGAAGGCAGCTGAGGAAGGCGAGGACACCCACGGTAATGCCATAGTTGCAGGCATTGTGATTGCGGTTGAAAATGCAGTGCTCTTCTGTCTCTTCCAGGCGGTTCACGTACCCTTCATTGACAATGGAGCCGAACACCACGATGGAGAAGATCTGGTGGGGATGGAGGCAGGAGACACGTCAGGGCAAGCCCCATCTCTCTGGACCAGCAGAAAGGAGCAGAGCTCTGCAGGGGACAGCCACCCTTCACAGGCACCTCTCTGCTCTGCAGAGCTCCTGTCCTGCTGCCTTGCGTGGGCTGTAGCCACAGGGAATTTACTGGGGAGATGGTCTCATTTTATTTCTGAGGATTAACTTAAAATAGAACACTTTTAGATTGAGCCTTTTTATCCATCTGATCTAAAGCAATGTAAAGCAGGAGTAAGGGTGGATTCCCACAGACACTCGGGGAGGCAACATGGAGTGTAAACCAGGGTATGGTTTTGGTGCGGGTGCCTGTGTACAAGGGCTCCAAGTAGTGGAAATCCCCTTAGTCTACACTTATTTTCCCACCCACTCCTTTCCCTTCTAGGAATTCATTGTTTCTACCACACATTTCTTCACTAATTTTATCTATTCAGCTACTACGGTCTTTTCCCCATCCACCCTCCCACGATATATGGCCCTGCTTGCTCTGCAGCTCCCTTCTGCCAGGCTCCCGCTCTCCCCATCTCCCTGCAGGTCGTGCACCTCTCTCCACCAGTATTCTATCAGCCCAGCCCATGACACCACCTATCCTTCTGCCCACTCACCCATATACCAATACCCTCCAACCTTCCCCACAGGTCCACCTGGCAGGGCCACCATGAGTCCTCCCTACTCGTCACTGCTACTGCATGTTACTTTAAATCAGGTAGAATTAAGGGTGAGTCCAGGTAGAAACGCCATAATCCGCAGTTGCTGGCCTAATCTTCACTCACGGGCTTAGCTTTCGTCACCTGCCACAAGGCTGTCCCTCTTTGACACAGCAGGTTCACCAAAGCAGAGAACTAGTTACAGCAGCCCCAGTCCTGCATCTTAAACAAACAGCTTCCCCTCACAGCCACAGGAGAAAGAGGGGGAGATTAAGGCAGCATGCACAGGTTTTTCTTTGCAGGGCACCTGCAGACCCTCAGTAGGAACAGCCCCTCTACAGGCTGCCTGCGAGGGCCCCAGGCAGATGGGAAATGGGACCTCAAGCACTGGATGAACATATATATGACTGCACTAGGATGCCACCGGGGCACTCTGCTAGCCTGGGAGTTGTCTGTGCAACAGGAGCCCAGCACCCTTGGAACCACCACCCAATCCCCAAGGAGAAGCGGAGCACAAGGAGACGAGGTGGCCAAGTCTCCTGCGGGGAGTGGAGGTAGGTCGAGGGTTTGCTAACTAAGTCAGAAAGACCCCAGTACCACTTAACCCAACCAAGCACCAGAAGAGGACACGGCAGACAACCTAGAAAGCGGAGAAGCAGCTTTGTGAGTGCAGGGAAAATTAACTGTTGATTAATGCCAACCCAACATGCCATCTGTCATCAGTGGGGTTGGATGCCTGAGATCCACAGCACAGACCTCTTCTATTTAACCCATGGCATCAAGAACCAGAGGAAAAACCTTATTCACAGTCCCCAACAGCCCTTGGGCACACGTTTAACACTGACCTCCATTTCAGCTGCCAAATTCCAACAAGTATCCACTGACACCAATATAATTTTTTCACCCCAGGGCTCATAATTGGGTCACACTTGGGTTGCTGAGATTGAGTGTATTTTTGACACGCTACAGTAAACTAAAAAAGCTGGAAGCCAGTGCTCCTAAGCATGGGCACTGAATGGGTTCTCCGAAAGTTCACAAGAGCTTTTTAAGCTTGGAAGTAAAACAACTTAGTTGTCCTCCTCCTCCTTGTTCTTGAAAATCGAGATTGATCATATTTTGCAGAAATCACCCGTGAAAATTAAATAAAAATCTCTTCTGCCTGAAGCAAAGGTCTAGTCCTTAAAATTTCAGCCTGAGTGGTTTGGAAAGCAGCAAAATAGCACACAATTACCACCAGGCTCTTTCAGTGGGAAGTCTCGCACACCTTCACAACAGGCTGGGCTGACAGGTCTGCCTAGGACCATTGGCAGTAACACCGTGTTCCTCTAACCAGAGCAGGAGCTGGCGGACTCCTGAAGTGACGTCCCGATGTGAGGTTGTGACCAGCGCCAATGCTGTCACCTGAAGTACCAACCTCCCTGTACTGGGATTACAAACTGGGTGCCCCGTTTTCCACAGCATTAGACAGAGAGCATATCTCCTCTTTGGAAGATGAGAAACAGCCTCACAAGTGGCATGGTCTGGCATTCAGTTTTGGTTTACGGCTCAAAACTCATAAAATGTCGATTTCCTGAGCCAGGTCAACCCTTGCAATGAGCTGTATTGGGAGTCTCTGCTTACTCATTTGGGATGAATGGACTTCTGTAATGGCCTCTCCCCAGAGACACCTCTGTTCACTCTGCTCATATCCCGATACACATCTTCCATCTGCTCTTATCTTTGAGTTTGCTGGTCCTGAAAGAGCTCTCATTTGCGAGCAAAAGCAGCAGAATAATTCATTTTTATGAATTAATACAGAAAAAATACATTTGCTCTTTCATACCTTTTTTATGCTGACACATCGTAAAGACATGACTCAGACTTACAAGACCAGAGGGACATCTCCCTCTCCGTAGTGTTCAAGCAGAGGTGGCCTTCCTAACTTCCTTTCTTTCTCCATCTTCTGTCAGCCAAGATGCCACAACTTCTCTCCTATGACAAGAAACCTGTTTGGCAGCCTGGAGGTGCCCAAGGTATGATCTACTGGCAAGCATCTGATTTAAGATGATCTTAGGAGTCTTTTTGGGGAGATTCCACTAAAAGCATTCTCACTTATGAGCAGAACAAGTCACTGCAGATGCTTATCTTGTGTGTCCTAAAAACAGCCACCCCAAAGTACTCTTTCTCCTTAGGAAAGCTTTATACGGACCAAAGCACAGTAGCTTAAGGGATGTCTCCTTCTCTCCATGTTTTTCTCACCACTGGTATCAGCTCTGGTCCATGCTCCACTCCCGGGCGCTGTGGAGAGGGGAAAGTCAGAGGCAGTGGAGAGATCCTGCTCCCTTGGCCAGCCTACCACCACCCTCATGGCACAGCAAAACGCCGTGAGGACCCTCTGTGCACAGCAGCCTTGAGCTGGACTGGAGAACATCGACTGGGCAGGAACAGGCAGGGTCACACCAGAGGTTTCAGACCAACAGGCAGAGCTGGACAGCAGGAGAAGAGGCAATCTCTGCTGCTGCTGCCGACAGGCAACATCGCCTGTTTTATCCCCGTGATGTCTGTACCCAGAAGCTGTTGCAACAGGTGTACAGACAAACAATTTTCTGGAAAAAATAATAATTATGAGAGCCCAGATCTCGCAGCCCTCAGGAGAAACTGTTGCACACTTAATCCATGGCAGCTACTTCTTGCCAGGGAAGGGGGCGGGTAGGTGGAAGCTCACTGACGAAGAGTGTCATCTTAGAAAGAGCTAGTATTTTGTATTTCTTTGATTTCACAATCCCTACCCGTGCAGAGAGGATCCAGGCAGCAGGTGCAGTATGAATGTATGAATGCCACCTGGATTAAAAACAAAGCACCAAGTTTGCAAGGATGCAGCATTGACGTTCCCGGCCCCATCACATCTGCAGCACTTCTGAAGAACTGCCAGCTACCAGCAGCACTGGCACAAGCCTCTTGCCCCTCTGCGTTGCCGCTGCTTGTCCCTTCTACCCCTGTTTGATGTAGTGAATCCTTGCTACACCAAGTCTTGCCTACAGCCACTGATAAAACGGTCCAACATAGGCATCCAGGTGCTAAGAGGAGGCGAGGAGGAGATGGCAGGAGTCCTCCTGACCGAGTATCCAGACGCAGGGAGGTGACCTGTCGGAAGGCAGATAGGAGGTGGGTGCAAAGCACTGTATCCCCATGCTCCCGATTCTTCTGTTCCACGGGGGGGGATCATTAGCTGCTTTCCTACGCTCAGCGATGAAAACCAGCCATCCATCCCCAGCTTTGTGCACCTCAGCAGCCTCATTTCTTCAGTGAGGCTGTTTCTGTCAGTTAACAGGACTTGAAAGAACTTAGGTTGAGAGGGTTTCCTTAAGCCTCCAAGAGCAACGTTACCTGGGCAGGTGTGCAGCCTGTCTGGAGGTGCACATTTAATCAGCAGCAATATATTTGGCTACGCACAAAAAAAAAAGGGACAGAAAACAGCATGTAGAGAAGATCCAACCAGCTCAGCGTCCCTGCTGGGACACAGCTTCTCTCGACTTCACCAAGTGCTTTAACATCGCATCCACACAGGTTCTTGCAACGATTTTCCTAGACTCCTGTTTTCATCGAAGAGCTCCAAGACACCGAGCCAAGTCCAGGGGCAGGCACTTTGCAAAGACGACAGAGACAGAGCAACTTGCTGAAAGACACAGCAAAATGAATGTAATGCTAAGCACTGCAGGGAGGAGATGGGGAAAGGCTGAGAGTTTCCCTGTTCCGGTTTCTTAAGGGGCTCGTGCTGGGCATTACAGGCGTGTAAGGGCTCACTACAGCAAGAAAAGTGCAAAACAGGCAAAAGGCTGCATCCCACCATAAAAGACCTTTGTTTTTTTTCTCTCACTGAACTGGGCAATCTGATTTTGCCAACGGCCTCAAAGAGGTGAGCTCTCAGAAGAGAGGCTCTCTGGTCCCTCCCCAGCTCCTCGCTGCAGGCTCAGCCCCATAGAAAGCCAGGCGAAACCTCCTGAGCATCATGTGAGGCTTTCCACCACGCTGCCCATCCCCAGCCCTGCATCAGACGCTCCTGAGCATCATGTGATGGAGCCACGGCACGGCCAGCCTCCGGCGGTACAGCAGGATTTTCCTGCACCTCAGGACTCCCAGGAGTTGGTCATGGTCACGCTGCCTCCTGACTTCATCCCTGAGGTCCCCAGGATAGCTGTAGTGGGGATGAGGCTGAAGAGGGTTTCTGTTCAGCTGCCTGCTTGGGCTTGCTGCGGTGCCCTCCGGTCACAGGCTCTGTCGCACTGCGTGTTGCCTCTCCCTCTCCCAAACCCCCTTTTTATTCTATTAGAGAGAGGAAACAGTTTGGTCACATAATATTCCTCGTGGGACTTCAAATCAAATCCACCTCAGGCAGAATGAAGCAATAACCTCTTCTGTATCTGATCTGGTAATGACCAGGAATAAATCTGTTTAAAAAGAAAGCAAGAGCAAGGGAGAGTGCAAACGATAAACTGGCAGAGATGATCTGGCTTTCATTTTCATTCAGCCACTTGCAAATGGAGTCTCTGGAAAGCTTCGGAGAGCCCTGCACAGACACGGATTATTATTATTATCATCATTAAATCTACTTGTATTTAGTTCATTTTGAAGGAAACATATGCAGCTTTTGATACGCATGGGACTGGCAGCTTGGAAACAGGCAGCTTCTATTTATTCCCTCCAGCCGGCACCACGCAGGCAGCGAAGGACTCCTGCCCACGGTCTCGATGGCGTCTGAGCCCTGGGCGGCTGCTGGAGGGGACCAGCCTCCCCGTACCCATTTATATGTGATTCCATTAAGCTTTGGACCAGGGAAGAGCCCAGGTATGCCCGTACCTCCCTCCCAGCTCACTCTCCCTGGCCAGTAGCCAATGTGGCACCAGCTCCCCAGCCGGGGCTGAGCCGGAGCAGGTGATGGAGGGAAGAAAGGCTCCGCATCCCTAATTCCTGCCACGGGATCTGGGACAGGCTTTCCTGGCCAGTCAGCTTTTTTTTTTCACACATGGCTTAGCAGCCGACAGGCTGGCAATTAACCCTTCCACCTCCTGCCAGACCCATGCTGTGCGTGCCACCTTGAAGAGGGAGAAAGAGCTTTCCCATGGGAAGAGGCCCACTGGTGAAAGAGGAGGCTGTGTCCTAGAGAGCGACTTCAGGAAGCTCCATCCAGTCCTGCAGGTCTCACGCTCTTCCCATGGTCGAACAGCATCTGCTGTCCCACCACTACTAGTGACAACTCCCCATGGCCACATCACTAAGGTGGTATCCAGGTCCTTCTGTGCTTCCCAGATGGTCCCTACATCACCAGGTCACTGCTCAGCAAAGCAAACACCCAAAAGTCATCTTGTTCCACAAGGAAGAGTTCAGTTTACTTTCTAGCAACACATCTTTCTCTCCATGGCTTGGCTGTGCCAACCTAGGTGGAGGACTATATCCACTGCCACCTGTACCTGCTCCTCTCACCACCATACTAGTCCTCTCTGCTGCCTTGTCTTGCCACAAACATTTGCCATAGCCTCATCTCCATGCAATTTTTCTGTTCCTCACCTGTGTGGCTCTCCTGTTCTGAAATAGCAGATTACATATGATTATCTCTTTTTTTTTTGCTCATATTTCTGACTGCCTTTGGTCCCTATGTGCTATTTCTCAGATTTTTATCTGCAAATGCCATTAACGAGAGATTTGTTCCTGCTTCAATATCCTTCCTGGAAATGCTATGCTGGAAACAACGCGACCTGCTGTATCCAACCCCGAATCACCCCGTGTCTCTGCACGTCTATTGCTCATCTTCTGACGTGGTCACTCACCCAGTCCCAGTAACAGCGATCCACAAAAAACCCTTTTGAAGCCAATCCAAGGATGGGGATCCCATGAAGAACCGTACCTAGGGCTTGACTCAAAGCACGTGCTTTGACACACCATGTTTCTTTCATTGTGTACCTCGCAAGCATGCAGCCAGCGAGCATGGTGGCTGGGGCAAAAATCACATGGAGGAGCAGAGGCAGAGAGCATGACCTACGGTCCACGAACACGGGGAACATCTCAGCTAAATTTAGCCATGACAGAAAGAAGGTGGAGGTTGCAGCTGGTTTCAGACTAACATGGCCCCTGGGCTCTAAGGCTTGGTTTAACTGCCACTGCAAGCCCACGCCGGGTGTCCTTTCTGTACAGCAAAGGGTGGTGTGTGGGGAAGAGGCAAGAGCTGTCGTAAGCCGTGCGTCAGCGTGGCAAGCCAGGACCCGCCAGCAAGGCAGGAGATGGGGCTCCCTGCCATGCTGGGGCTTGTCCCCATCCTCCAGCTTACAGGTGCCAGCCCATCATGGCGAGGCCAGGGACACGGTTCCTGTCCTTCACCTGCCTTGCCTGCTCAGCCAGAGCTGCCTGGGATGGGACATGCCTCCAGAGACCGAGACAGCGCTTCCCATCCTGGCTCAGGATGCCTGTGTGCTCCCACCAGCCAGGGAACGTGGTGGGAACAGCAGCAGGTGATGGAGGAGGAGGAGATGGAGGGCAGGCAGCGCCTCTCCTCACCGGACCTCCCTCTGGAGGGGTAATGCCCTTGGTGTCAGAGAGAGATTTGGTGTCTCAATCCATGTGGCAAGCTTTAATGGGCTGCTTTGCCTGCTGGGCTGCGGCTGGAAACGCTCTCACCCAAGCCACCTAGCTGGGCCTGCTTCCAGAAAGCCGGTTCCTTTTGCTTTGTTAGGGCTTTACATCGAGCAGCGCTTCAGTTTCTCCAGCGAGCAGGTTTCCAAGCAGTCGGGAGCGCCTGGAACAACCTGTTTCAATTAACATTTTACTTATTTATGGAGCCGGTGCTACCTCCAACGCCTGCGGGTCGCAAAGGAGCCTCCCAGCTCCCCCGCGCCGGCTGCAGAGAGCTCTGTGGGTGAGGGCGCGATGGGATTACACAGGGATGTGCCCACGCTCGCCTGCTTCATTTCAAGAACCATCCTGGAGCTGTGCAGCTCCAGCTCGGTGTGGGTCACCCAGCTCCACTAGCTCCAGCTGTAGCTCCACTAGCTCCAGCGGTTGGGTCGCCCAAGAGGGCTGAAGGCAGCTTTATATGGCAGGGTGGTGTCGTGGTTTCATTGGGATGGAGATAACTTTTGTATTAGCAGCTGGCGTAGTGCTATGTTTTGGGTTTGGGATGGGAAATAGTGTCAATGGTGCACTGGTGGTTTTGGTTCTTGCTAAGCTCTGAAGGCCTTTTCTGCTCCTCATACCGTCCCACCAGCGAGCAGGCTGGGGGGCACAAGAAGTGGAGAGGGGACACAGCTGGGACAGCTGGCCCCAACTGACCAAAGGGGTATTCCATGCCATGTGACGTCATGCTCAGTATATAAGGCTGGGGGAAGAAGATGGAAGTGGGGGATGTTTGGAGTGATGGCATATGTCTTCCCAAGTAACCATTCCACACGATGAAGCCCTGCTTTCCTGGAGATGGCTCAACACCTGCCTGCCCATGGGAAGCAGTGAATTAATTCCTTGTTTTCCTTTGCTCGCATGTGTGGCTTTTACTCTACCTATTGAACTGTCTTTATCTCAACCTACGAGGTTTTCTTTCTCCCTTTTACTCTTCTGATTCTCTCCCTCATCGCAACTGGGGGGAGTGAGCGAGGGGCTGTGTGGTTCTAGCTGCCAGCTGGGGCTAAACCTCGATGGGTGGCAAGAAACACACCTGTGCACCCATGTCCCATCTACTGTAGGGTGCCAGCTGTGAGATGCAGCCCAGCTCAGAGCACACCTCTGTCTTGCAGCCAGTGGCAAGCCAAGGGGTATGGTGTGGAGCAATGCCTTGAAAGACCAGGAGTCAGAGTAAACCCCAGTCACCCATTGCAACAGGGCAAGGTGCTTGTCTTCACCACCCTGTTGGGAACAGGGAGAGATGTGGGGGAGCCTCTGGGATCTTCCAGCAGCACATTGCTGTTGTTGTGCAAGCCTCAGTCCAGCCAGACTGGACAAGTCCCATCATTGCAAGATGCAGATGCCCTTGGAGGCATCCTCAGCAGAGATGCTCAGGGGGGACTGCTCCAAAGGGCTGCCTCCCTGCGCTACAAGGTGCTGCTTCATCCAGCCAAGTGTATCTGGGGCAGGCAGCAGCAGAGAAATGCCTCATGCTGAAGCTCAACATCCAGAGCTGTCATGGGTGCTCTGCAGGACCACCACCACTTGCCAGCACCCACGCCAAGCAACCTTTCTGTAGGGAGACGCATACTTATTCCGCTGCACCTGACCTCTGAAACACCCAAGAAACCTGAGCTGCCTCCCAACACTGTCACAGTGGAGAGATGCTCCAGAATTGCTAACCTCTTTCCATAGCTTTGCATCCTCCCTGTCAAAACTATCCCATCTCCTCCTCAGCAAGGAGCAACACAAATAACCTTCAGTCACCCTATCTGCTCCCGATCCTGCAGCTCTCCCTGGAGATTCGCTGCCATCTCAACTGGGCTGCAAACTCCATGGGCAGGAGCCAGTTTTGCTGCCTGTTGGTAGAAAGCCATACGCATCTCCGTGCCATCATAAAGTCTACTTAAAAGGCACCATGACCTGAGCACAAGGTCACTGCCTGGGGAAGCGATCACAAGAATTTCTGCTCTCGGTGAAAAGCTCATCATGTGAAATGGGCCGAAAAGAGTCTCCAGCTTGCCCCAGGGAGATGATGGACCACCCATGCCCACGAGCAGGATAAAGGCAAATGAGATCTCAGGAGATGGCAGGCAATGCCAGAGTGGGTGGAAGGAAGGACTCTCTCAGACACCACAGAGGGGGAGAGCCCTTTGCCACCAGAAGAGTTTAGCTCGTAGAGCCTGGCCATAGAAAGGCTAAGTGCGGATGTGATGGCAGTCTATAAATACACCCAGGGGAGAACACCAGGGAGGGGAAAACGCCATTTAAACAGAAGGGCACAAGAGCACAAAAGCAAATGGATAAAAACCCAACCACGAACAGAAGTACAGTGGAAAGACTTGACCGTCAGAACTGCTGAACCCTCTCCCAGAGGGACTGACAAGGGCAAAAAACCCAAGAGTTAGTCTTTTTCCAGCTAAGTTCAACCAATTTATGGAAGGGACCATAAAGGGTCTGATACTCTTGGTAGCCTTAGATAGGAGTTCAGTGCCCATGAGGACCCCTCTTGGTCTCAAGTCAAAAAAAAACCAACAAACAAACCACAACTAAATATCTGGAGTGAGCTTGTGGCTCTCTGGCTTTGCAGAGGGAGACATGCTCAGGAGGAGAGACAAGTCCAAGCCGGTGGAAAAGCAGGAGAAGGAATTTGTATTTTGGGAGAGACCATGATGGCCAGGCCAGCCTCCCTTGCTGGACTGCTGGCCTAGAGCACCCCCAGCTCCTGCAAAAGGACTTTAATTTCCATGGCCAAGTGAAGTGCCCGGGGTAAATCCCGTCCTGTCCTCTGTCAAGGTCAGACAGGCAGCGGGGAAACAACGCAAGGTCCCAAGGAGATGCTGGTCCCTGGGAAGCGCTCCTTGCCTGGGGAGACCTTGTAGGACACGGAGCTGGGCTCGGAGAGCGAGCTGACAGTGTCTGAGATACTCTGAAGCAGAGTAGGTGCCTAATTAAAAAACAAACATATTTTCTGTTCTCTCTCCTTCACCTGGCGCCGCCGGGAAGCCAAAATCCCGCAGTGCTTGGATGAAGGGAGGGGAGGGGGGGGAAAGAATCACCAGACCAAGAGGGAGAGAGAGAGAAAGAGGAAATTCTGCCACAGAGATTAGCAGCGGGAGAGCCTTTGTAGGTCACATCACGTCCATCATCCCCAGGCACGCAGGCTGGCTTGGTTCCAGCCGGCCGGGCACGGGGGGCACACATACCCCCTCGCCCGGTGGCCAGCGGCAGCCCCGGCACGGCCAGCCCGCTCCTGGCTGTGATGTGCTGTACTGTAAACAAAACCCGGGCAGATGGACGCACGGACGGACAGACTGCCTGCATTAATCACGTCCTCAGCTGTCTCGGGGCTCTCCGGCCGCCCTCCGAGTCACGTCACCCAGAGGGGACATCATCCACCCAGCCGGCCGGGAGCCCAAGGGCTGCCCCCCCACCGCCAGCAGCAGCAGCAGGCCACCTTCCCTTTCCCTCCTCATTTCCCCTGCCTGGCACTGCTTTTATTTTATTTTATTTATTTTCCCAAAGCCAGCCTGACGCCTCTCCTCCTCGCTCCGGTGCGCATGTGTCTCCTCCGCTCCCTCCTCCTGCCCTCCCTTCTCCGTTCCCGGCCGAGACCTCAATCTCTCCCCGCCGGCTCGGTGCTGCGGCTCTGCCTCCCTTAATCCCAATGACCTTCTTGCAGGGGCAGCCATGGGATCGGCGTCACGGGGAGAGGGAGAGACCTTCCCCCTGGCACCCCGAGCCCTCCCCACCGTCCTCGTTAGACCCCCCCCTTCGCCTTTTCCCCTGCCCCCTTCCTCACAAATTACGGAGGGGAAGGCACTACAGGCAAAGGAGGCTGGGGGGGTGAGAGGATGAGGATAAAATGCAGAGGGACATCCAGAGCCTTCCCCCGACTCGGCCAGAGCCCAGCACCCCTAAACCTGGACCTGCTGGGGAGCCACGCCAGGACTGCAGCATCACCCTCAGCTCCCCCCCATCACCCCAAGTCCCGCTGTCTCCCCGTGCCCACCATAAACCCACCAGCATGAGGTGGGGGGAGGAAGGGTAGAAGATCCCCCACCACCCCCAAAACAGCAGAGGTGGCGACGGGGGTCATGGCCCAACCTGGCTCACCCCTTCCCTCCCCAGGGAAGAAACCCCAAAGCAGAGTGCTCTCACCCCATACGGCCCTATTGCTTTATGGCCCTATATCCACACACATGCACATACGGCTGTACATTTCTGTGTGCACACATATATGTGGATATATACGTAAATGTATACATACGGAGGTATGTAAACCCAGAGACAGATCCATATATCCTAACGTTCATGCATATATATACGGAGATGGTGCCATAAATGCTCATGGAGGCGTACAGACATGCATCTCTATGCGTATGGATCTCGAGGTGTGGGGACATATCAGTGGACATATATGCATATATATGGGTATGTGGATACATACACATGCACAAGCATATAGAAAAAATATAATAATAACTATATCATGCATAATAGCATATTATTATAATATAAAAAATATAATAATATATAACATAATGATTTTTTACATATATATACACGCAGGTATGTGAAGAGGTCGGGGCTGGGGCCGGTGGTGGCCGCCTGCCCCGGAGGAAGCCCCGCTCCCCCCCGCAGCCCGGCGGGACGCCCCCCGCCCCGCTGCCGCTGCCGGTGCCGG
>NW_015094506.1:4034990-4076552 GCF_001431845.1 Calidris pugnax | reverse complement strand
ACCCCCCCACCCCCTCAGACCCCCGGCACCCCTCATCCACGCAACCCAGCACCCCACGAAGGGGTCAGGCTGCCCCCCTGGGTGAGACCTGGGTGTCCAAGGGGAGCAGTGGGTGATGGTTTTTGGGTGCAGGCAGCTGCCTGCGTCCCTGCCAGCTGCCTGCTCCCCGGGGAGAGGTGCCCGGTGAGCCCCAAAATTGCTCTGCAGCAAAGCCTCGGGCTCCCATTGCTGACATCCCTCAGCCCATGGGCACTGCCAACATCCCTCACCCCACGGATGCTCCTTCCCTGGGAGGGGGCAGCAGGAAAAAGGCCCCTTGCAAACACAGGGAGGATAGATTTTGGGGAGCCCCACTGACTCCGGGTGGTGGAGACTGCAGAATGGCACCTCACATCCCAGAGGCTGCAGCTTTGGGGTCACCTGGGCTTCACCAGTGTCCACAGTACAACCATGGCCACTGGCACTGCCAGGAAGGGATGCCTGTGGAGAAGCCACCCAGCCTTAGGGGGGCAGCTCAAGCTCCTTGGCCTCTGCCTTTTGCACAGAGTAGCTGCGTACCAGCAGTCCGCTGGCTTCTGCAGAGTCCCCGATAATCTACATTAATAGGACTGAAAGGAAAAGCAAGCCCTTGGGTTGTTACATGGCTCCCTAAGCTCGGCAGCGGAAGCCAAAACTGTTTTGATTCTGCTTGTCCATTTCAGCCTGAACACAGCAGAAGCCCAACTGCTCAGCTGAGCAGAGATGCTCTTCACTGCGTTTCCACCAGGCGTACCACGGGACATCTCTGGCTCTTCATTATGGAGATCCTCAACTCCAACCAGGCAGCGGCTTTGCTGGAAGCACCCAGCTGAAGAGTGAGGTGGGAACACTGTGGGCACTTTGTAAGGTCTTACAGCTCCAGGACATCTTCAAAAGGCCCAAAAATACAAAAGTGCCTATGGTGAAAGCTACAACCCCGTGAATTGGGGGAGATGAATGAAAGAGGGGAGATAAATGAAGAGGGAAGAGGTTTGGTTTTGCTACATAGGTATCCAAAGTGCCCCAGTGTTCTGTGTGAGCAGGGTTTGGCCCTGGCCAAACAAGCCAGGTAGGCAGCAAAATGAGCTGCTTCTGCTCTGGACCCAGGCAGAGCGATGGTGCTGCACCCAACTGTCAGCACGGAGGCTGCCGAAGCAGAATGACCAGCTGGATGGCTTATGTTCTGCTCACCTCCAGGTCACACCTACGCAAGAGAGTCAGGCTAGCAGCAAGGGAGCAAAGGGCAGAGCTGTGGGACAGGGAACGACTTGAACCCCGTCTAGCTCCATTTCATTCTGCCTGAGTCTGGATTAATTTTCTTGGAGTCTACAAATTGGCTCCATGACACAACTGGTGGGTTAAGGCCCACCTTCTTTACAATAAAACAAAATTATCGGCTTACTCCCAATTTATTCAGCCTCTGAATGTGGTGGGGGTGGATCTCATTATTCAGCAGTTTGGTTATTTTCCACAGACAACCTCAGGGATGTCTCTAACACCATCTCAACCACCCAGTGGCTTCCTCCTCTTCCTCGCTCTCGTCGTATCCTGCATCCTTGCCCCAGAAAGGGGCTGTAGGTAGCAGCACATGGCCATCAGCAGAGCGGGCCAGGCTCGTAGGTCTACCAACCACCTGGATGCCTGATGCCGTACCAGTTACCTGAAGCTGGGGTTCAGCCCATGTTACCTCAGCTGAGGCTCTCAGGCTGACCCATAGGCAGCGTGACAGCCCGATATTTTGAGCAAGTGGCCAGAAGTCATTCCTTCCTCCTAAAGGACTGGTCCTCGGCACTGGAGGGTGGGCTGGATGAAACCCTTAGCTTTCCCAGCCACTAGGTGCGTGTCCCATGTCCCCAGTGATGTGAAAAATCAGGTGTGGAGCTCGCAAGGCCAGCAGGGCGTCTCTCCCTGTGCCAACCCATGGGGGTCCTGGGAGGGACCAGGCTTGGCAGCATGGCTTTCTTGGCTGGGTCTTTAGCCAGTCCAGTCCCCATTACCCTCTCCTGCCCCTTAGATGTGGGTCCACTCCAGATCCTTTGGGGTGGTCCTCCTTCCCCCTCCTCAGCCAGGAGGTGTGGTATTTCTGGCTGAGAACCAGAGACACTTCACGGGATGTTTGAGCTGGAGCCATACATCACATCAGTTATCCCACAAGGGTCCTCACGCATTTCCCAATCCAAGGAAGTCTGAGGGAGCTTCTTCAGTCATGTCCTATCTGATTTCCCGGCATGGATGGAGGGAGAGTGAATAATTTATCTCCTCTGCTTCAGCTCCCTCTCCGTTCAGGTTTCACCTCGGCTCTGCTTCACCCCTACCCTGAAGAGACACTGCAGTGCCCGCCCCTGTGTTGTCGAGTTTCCAACGTGGGTCGAGACGGCCAACATCTCCCGGAGACATGGCTGGCCCTGGTGGTGCTTATCCCTGTGCCAGGATGGCAGTAAATGGAGCAAGAGAAATAACAGCGTGAAGAACAGCTGTGGACAGGTTCCACAGCAAGTCTTATTTTCAGTTCCTCTTTCACGGCATAACTCTAGCCACCTACATTGGGTTTTATTGTTTATTATGAATTCAACAGCAGCAGACAAAGGCTTTGGTGGAGTTTGGAGCTGCGCTGGGCCAAGCGCCCTGGGAATGCGCAGTAGGACACAGCCCATGAAGAAGACACGGCTGGCCAGCAAACATGCCCCTGCATGAACGGCAAGAAGTTAGTTGATGTCTTCGTCCATTTTGAGATATATGTGAAAGTAACGGGTGCCGGTGTTAGCAGTGAAACCTATTTTATTTTATTAATTTTTAAATTATTTTTTTTTTTCTTGTTACTGCACTTCTGGTGAGGCCACGTCTGGAGTGCTGTTGTTACCACAAACTGGCAGATAAAACTTTCTAAGACTCGATTTAAAGTTTCAGAAAGCAGGCATTCTTTATTGCGGTGCTGGGTGCACAGGAGATAGCTCCTCATATTGTGCACCCCAAATGCTGTTGTCAAATTAAATTTATACACAACAGGTATACATATTCAATGTAATTTCACAAAAACATTAGCATATTCATTGCCTTTCTGTGAATTCATTTACATATTATAATAAGCTTTTGGGCATGTGTAGTCATGCCTTCTGGTGGTCCTTATTTTGAGTGAGGGTCGTTTCTTGCTCAATCTTCGTCTTCTTCACCTGTCCTTTGGCTCACTTTTCATGTTGGCAAAACATTCTAACTGCTTAATTGCTCATTAAAACTAATGATCTCCCTGCTACCACCTGTTTTGTCAGACAATGTCCATATTTATTGCATCCCTGTCTTAGGTCACCATGTTCTCAGGGCCACGTACATCCTTTCATATCTTACTAAATCCTTGAAACCATTTGGGATGGTTGCTAAAACAGCCACGTTTCTTCTCTAAAAGAAGATTCTCTACAGTTTAGCCATTTAAAAACTACATGAAATCTGCCTTATGTATCACTGTGTCCAATTCTGGGCTCCCCAGCTCAGGAAAGACAAGGAACTGCTGGAGAGAGTCCAGTGGAGGGCTACCAAGATGACCAGGCAGCTGGAGCACCTCTCTGATGAGGAAAGGCTGAGAGATCTGGGTCTGTTCAGCCTGGAGAAGAGAAGAGTGAGAGGCGACCTCACCAGTGCTTATTAATATCTAAAGGTTCAACAAGGGCAAATGTAGGGTCCTGCACCTGGGGAGGAAGAACCCCAGGCACCAATATAGGTTAGGGGTGGATCTTCTGGGAAGCACTACTGAGGAGAAGGATCTGGGAGTCCTAGTGGATAGCAAACTTTCCATGACCCAGCAACGTTCCCTTGTTGCCAAGAGGGCCAATGGAATCCTGGGCTGCATAGGGAAGTGTAGCCAGCAGGTTGAGGGAGGTCATTCTTCCCTTCTGCTCTGCACTGTTGAGGCCACAACTGGAATACTGCGTCCAGTTCTGGGCTCCCCAGTTCAAGAGAGACAGGGAACTACTGGAGAGAGTCCAGCTTAGGGCAACTAAGATGATTAAGGGATTGGAGCACCTCCCTTACGAGGAAAGGCTCAAAGAGCTGGGACTCTTTCGCCTGGAGAAAAGAAGGCTGAGGGGAGACCTTGTCTATGTTTACAAGTACCTAAAGGGTGGGTTGAAGGATGATGGAGCCGGACTCTTTCCAGTGGTTTCCAGCGATAGGACGAGGGGCAACGGGTACAAGCTGGAACATGGGAAGTTCCACTCAAATACAAGGAAAAACTTCTTTCCGGTGAGGGTGACAGAGCCCTGGAACAGGCTGCCCAGGGAGGTCGTGAAGTCCCCTTCTCTGGAGATTTTCAAGCCCTGCCTGGATGCTTCTGAGTGATGTGCTCTGGGCAGCCCTGCTTTGGCAGGGGGGTTGGACTAGATGATCTCTGGAGGTCCCAGATCCAGACAACTCCGACAATTCCGTGAATTCCGTAAAGGGCGGGTGTCAGGAGGATTTCAGTGCCGCCCGGCGGCAGGACAAGGGGCCAAGGGGCCCAAACCGGGACACGGGGAGACCTGCACCTCAGAACCAGCCGGGGGTGGGCCTTTCCCGCGCCGCCCCCGCACTCTTGTGGCCCCGCTCGCCACCCGTAGCTCTACCCGCCTCTCGCGAGACGCCGGCGCGCGGCACGCACCTGCGCGGCGCGTCATCGGGAGGGGCGGAGCGACTATAAAAGGCTCCCGGGGATAGGTTTCCGGCCCTTCCGGCCCGGTGCGGGGACAAGATGGTGGGTGCATCTGGCGGGGGCGCTGCCTGGGCCCGGCCGCGCCATCCGGCGGCCATCGGCGCCATCCCGTCCCGCACCGATGCCTGGCCCCGCTCCCGTCTCCCCCGGCCCTTGCGGGAGGCCGACGCGGGGTTTATTTCGGGCGCGGCGGGAGAGGCTTTGCCTCGGGAAGGCCGGCCGGGCCTGCCGGGGCCTGGGTGGCGGGCGGCTGTTGGGGGGCTGCCGGGAGGGCGCTCTGCCCGCGGCGGGGTTTGCCGTCCTTTTTGTTTAGAAGGCGGCGGGGTGGGCTTTGCCGGAGCAGCGTCGGCTTGGCCGGGGTGGCAGGACAGAGCGCGGTGGGAGTGGGGGCTCCGGCGAAGGGGGTCAGGCCGTGGTGGGGGGGTGCGAGCAGGCCGTCAGACCCGCCTGACAACGCGCTAAACCCCCTTCCCTCCGCAGGGCCGCGTTTCGTTATGTCACACGTGCGCCAGGCCTTGCGTTGCTGGCGAATTTTAGTTCTGCCGGCCCGTGCCACCAGATCTGTAATCCTAGCAAAAAAGCCCTTCCTGGGGCTGGGGACCTTTGCCTGCTTTAAGTCAACTTGTGTCGAGTAATTATTTGTTTTTAAAAGTAAGATATATTTCTTAGCTGTGGGTTGTTAGCTCCATGTTTAGCTGTATGGTATTTTTCTTAATTTTGGGTGTGAGATTAGGTGGGTAATTCTATTTTGAGCTGAGGCTTCTCCAGATAGAACCCAGCCTTCCTTGACTCTTGGGTTGTGGCTGGTATTTGAGGAGAACAGCTTAGAAAAAAACCCAGCACTTCCACCGAAAGTGGCTGACTCCAAGGTGGATGTTGAAATACTGTTTTACTGCAGCTCTTCAAACTGAAATTGCTTTAATAATGCTTATTTTATAGCATTATCGATTTCTTGAGACGTTGTAAAGTTAATCTGTGCTGCTCCATTTTCTAGTTTTCTGGGGTATATTGAGATTCTGGTGGTGTGGTGTGGCTGAACTACAGCTTGTGGGGTTCCCTAACTAGAGTGGGACTGGATGTCTTAAAATAAGCTTGAAAGGGAGGGGCCATCAAGGAAATCTAGGAAGCACATGGTTGGGGTGTGAGGATTACTTTTTTTCTAATATTATAATAGAATTCAGCACAAAACAGCTGATGCGAAGAAGAATTTCTAGAATGCAAAATATCTTGTGTATACATAATGTTTCAAGGCAAGAATAGGATTGTCCTTGGACCTTGCATGGGTCTCTACAGCAAGCACTAAAAGTTTATTTTCTTTCTCTAGTCTCACCGCAAGTTCTCAGCTCCGAGGCACGGGTCTCTGGGCTTCCTGCCCCGCAAGCGCAGTAGCAGGCACAGGGGCAAGGTGAAGAGCTTTCCCAAGGATGACCCCAGCAAGCCTGTCCATCTCACTGCCTTCTTGGGGTACAAAGCTGGCATGACGCACATCGTCCGTGAAGTCGACAGACCTGGATCCAGTATGTATTAATGTTCCTCTGAGTAAAGGAGGTACTTCTCTTTATGAATGGCAAAATATGGCCCGTTTGTTACTAGCTGTGGATTTTAGTCCTAGCTTGACTACACCGTGTTCAGAGTCCCTGAGTGGGTTGGGTTTAAAGCACCCAAACTCCTCCCACTTTAATGTGAGTGATGGCCCAGCAGCAAGGCTTCATGTCCAGCAGTATCAGTCTTGTTAATGGTCCTGTGTCTGAGATGGGCAGTGACCTGATGGTTTGGTTTAGCTCTACAGTAACAGGCTACTTAGGATGAGCTCTTCTCGATGAATAAACATCAATAAATTACATTTGGCGGGGTTTTTTTGCTGATTGTGTAGTCCTGAATGTGATTACTCGCTACCATCCTTTGTGCCTATTGGGTGCTGTGCTTCCTACTGAGCCAGCCTCAAATTTTTGAAGGCATTAAATTAAAACTTGGTCATAAGTTACAAGTTGGTCGCTTTGCCATGCATCATCTTTCCCTTTGTGAAAAGAACTTGAGTCATGTAACCTTCCATGTGAAGGATTTATGAGTGAGTAAGAGAAGACGATGTTTAAAAGCTGATGCTGGTGGTAATTATTGTGCTGTGTTTGTGTCTTCATCCAGAGGTGAACAAGAAGGAGGTGGTCGAGGCGGTCACTATAGTGGAGACTCCTCCCATGGTCATTGTGGGCATCGTGGGGTACGTGCAGACTCCTCGTGGTCTCCGCAGCTTCAAGACCATCTTTGCTGAGCACATCAGCGATGAGTGTAAGCGTCGCTTCTACAAGAACTGGTAAGAGAGCAGGGCCTTTGCATTTTGCCTAAATCTCATTGGTTACTTGTTCTGCTGGGCTGCAGATTATCCTTGGACAGCTTTTTGAAGAGGCTTTTCAGCAGTTTCACTGCCCTTTCAGCAGTCTTTGGCCCGGATGAACTGGCTTAATAATGGGATAGGCTGTGGGAATGGCTCTGGGAGGGTGACAGCATAATGTTAGTTGGTGTGTTTCTTGGCGTAGGGGAAGCAGTGTTGGTTTTTGCCTGAGATCTCCTTAATGGGCTACACATGATGATACTTCGACGGGCGGACATAAGGAAATCGCCTCTGGTGCTTGTTGTTGAGTGTCGAGTCCTGACTGTAGCCCTGTTCTCTCAGGAAAGGGGAAGACAAGTGTTACTCCTGATTACTGTTCCAGGCACTGTTGTTGTGATTCAGAGTATGTGCATTTGCCCAAGTGTGGCTCCAGGGTGTCTAGAGCTCACAGCCTGTTTATGAACTTTGCAGGCTGACTAAACGTCAGAGGAGAGCAATAATGATCTCAAGGGTGCTACTGTTGGGCATAGCTGGCACTTGCAAGGGGGGAAATGACAGTGTTCTGAAGCAGACAGCAGTTAACAATTGCTTTAAAAATCTGTTGTTTTTTTTTTCTGTTATTGTTTGACATCTCTCTACAGTCTTTTGTCTTCTATAGCATGAATGTTAATGTGCTTTGGAATTCATGGCAGCTCCGCTCAGCTCTGGCAACTTTGCCTCTGTCTGATGAGCTCCAGGCTCCGCTTGCCAGTGGAAAAGAGTCCTTAGAAACTGGCAATGAGCCAAAACCAGCTAAGGTGGCAGCTCCTTCCGCTCGTCCCCGTTTCCCAGGGGATCGATGAAGGGCTTAGCCAAACCTTGTCTCTGCTCTGCTCCTGAAGGCACAAGTCCAAGAAGAAGGCCTTCACCAAATACTGCAAGAAATGGCAAGATGAGGAAGGCAAAAAGCAGTTGGAGAAAGATTTCAATAGCATGAAGAAATACTGCCAGGTTATTAGAGTCATGGCTCACACTCAGGTAAGTGTCTGCAGGACTGAGGTGTGCAGTGGAAACAACTAAGAGCACGCATAAAGCTTGATCTGTGTCTGTAGGGAGATTTCTGTCCTCCCCTGCAGCCTCATGCTGTCTGTTAAACATGATGCAAATACTATTAATTTCTGTACAAAGCCTGTGCTCACAGGATGCTTGAGGAGCTGTGATGGCAACTGCTGGCAATCTTCTGAAGCAGTGTTCAAAAGACTGCTCCATAATGGGAACTTCTTGGACTCAGTCCTGTGCTGCTATTTTGTAGACCTGGGCTCTATTAATTAGCAGGCCGAACATTTAATTCTGGCGTGTGTGTTCAGCATCCCTTCAGTCTGCGTTCTATAGGAATTGCAAACACTCCAGAGGCTTTTGGTGGCTTCTGTTGGTCAGCTGGAAGACACATACTGCTGAGTGGTGCGGTGATGTCTCCCTTAGCCATCAGTACCTTGCTAGACTTTCTTGGGAGATGCAATTAAGTCTTTGAATTGTCTGTAAGCACAATAAAAATATCTAGTTCTGACACTGCTTATTTTACTATAATTAATTTCCTATACAAGACAGCAAAGATAGTGATAGCTGTTAATACTTGTGTCAGTCCCTCTGTGCTAAATGCAGTAGAAGTAACTGCAAATCTAGCCTTACCCAAAGTGTCCCTCAGTGTGTTGGGCTTTATCATAGAATGCTTTGGGTTGGAAGGGAGCTTTAAAGATCATTTAGTTCAACCCACTGTCATGAGCAGGGACACCTCCCACTAGACCAGGTTGCTTAAAGCCCCATCCAGCCTGGCTGTGAACACTTCCAGGGCTGGGGCATCCACAACTTCTCTGGGCAACCTGTGCCAGCATCTCACCACCATCATAGAAAAAATTCTTCCTTATGTCTAATCTATAGCTACCCTCTTTCAAGTTAAACCTGTTGCTGCTTGTTGCTCCTGTCCTTCCTGGATGGAGTTTAGCTAGAGGTTCTGGGGTTAGAAATGCCTGTTAATTTTGTGTTCCTGTTGGTGACATATAACTTCCAGATATTGTGACTTGTCACTTGAGCCACAACACAGCCTTTCCCCTTATTGTAGGGCCCTTTATTTTAGTGTGTTGATGTTGTATCTCTTGGAAAAGGGTATGTTTAGTTAGATAAACAGATTAGGGCAGAACTGGAAAGATAGTGGGGTAGCTAATGAGGTCTGTCTTGGAAGAGCAGAAGCTAAATTTCATCCTTTGTTTCCTAGATGCGTTTGCTTCCCCTGAGACAGAAGAAGTCTCACCTGATGGAGATCCAGGTGAATGGTGGCACTGTTGCTGAGAAAGTCGATTGGGCCCGGGAGAAGCTGGAACAGCAGGTGCCTGTGTCATCTGTCTTTGGCCAGGATGAGATGATAGATGTCATTGGAGTCACCAAGGGCAAGGGTTACAAAGGTAAACACATGGAAGTTCTCCTTTTTGTGAGTGGGATACAGATTGTAATGAAATCCTAGCCTTGAGCTTTCGCAAGTGTGTGGGCTAAGAGCTGAGAAGGTAAATCCATACTGCTGTCACAGTTCAATGATGAGACCATGGAATGAGCGCTGGGCACAGCGCCTGACATCCGTGAGGAGTCATTCCATGCTGCCTTCCTTCTGAGAACACAACCCAGGGACAGCCAGGGAGGGAGTGTGGGTGGTGCAGGTGCAGGTTGATGTGGTTTTCCACATAATTTCCTGGATTTCCACCAGGAAATGTGGTTAATTCCTGGGGTGCTGGGTCTGGGCTTCCCCCCTGCCTGGGGACAGCAGCTTGAAAGATGGCTTAAACTCTAGTTGAACAACTTGGTGACACACCTCAGCTTGACAGTAGTTCTAGCAGCACTGTTTCTTTCTTTTTCCAGGTGTTACCAGCCGCTGGCACACCAAAAAGCTGCCCCGCAAGACTCACAGGGGTCTGCGCAAAGTGGCCTGCATCGGTGCGTGGCACCCTGCTCGTGTGGCTTTCTCTGTGGCCCGGGCTGGTCAGAAGGGGTATCACCATCGGACTGAAATCAATAAGAAGGTTTGTGTCTCACAACTGCTGGGAGGAAACAAGAGCTGGCCAAGGTCACTTGTTGTGTGACAGTGAATAGAGTGGAGAGTTTGGCTTTGGGCATTTTGCCCTCTTTGAATGTCATCACAAGGGCAGTAACGGTAGTCCCTTATGTTGGATACACATAAAGTTCTTGTATGGCCACATGTTTTCAAAGTGCAACCTTAATGTAGAATTGTTTGCATTTTGCCTGTTAACAGACCCATTCTCCTACCTTTTGCTAAGTTGAAATTCTTCATATTTTTAGATCTACAAGATCGGTCAGGGTTACCAAATCAAGGATGGAAAGCTGATCAAAAACAATGCGTCAACTGATTATGACTTGTCTGACAAGAGCATTAACCCTCTGGTGAGTTGCTGCAGCTCTGTGGAGAGAATCTGCTTGTGAGCTGCAATCTGAAGAGGCAAACGGGCCTGGTAATGAGTTGCAGAATTACTGAATGAAGAGCTCTCGAGATAAAACTCGGCTGCTGTGGGAGGTGGTGTTGCTTAGTCATTCTCAGTATTGACTGGTATAACTTGCTAATTGCGTTTGATATGTGGCAATAGTATAGAGAGATGTTACAAACCTAGAAATGATCCTTGTAAATAAGGAATAACTTAAGCAGGGAGAACAGCTTTTGCTGGTTTTTGTCGGCCTCTTCTTGTTGCTGCTGTTTTTAGCAAAAGTCTTACAGCAGCAAGTAAACTGCTGTATCGAGAAACTTGACCAGCAGAAGGTAATACTGGAAATGGGATTTTGATGAATCTGGGAATGGCCGAGACACAGAAGTGCTGTGAGAACATCAAGCTGTGGGCAGATGTGGTTGCTGGTCCTGCTTTATACAGAGCACTGACTGCTCTCTCCTTGCTCAGGGAGGCTTTGTCCACTATGGTGAGGTGACCAATGACTTCATCATGCTGAAAGGCTGTGTTGTTGGGACCAAGAAGAGGGTCCTGACCCTGCGCAAGGTAAGTACTGCAGCCTCCTGTCAGATGGGCTGGAACAGCTTTTGAGTGAGCTCCACTACCCCTCCTCCTGGGTTGGAAGGGACCCTCAAGATCAGGTCCAACCATTAACTTAACACTGCCCAAACCATTGCTAAACCATGTCTGTCAGCACCATGTCTACCCGTTTTAAATACCTACAGGGATGGTGACTCAGCCACTTCCCTGGGCAGCCTCTTCCAATGTTTCATAGCCCTTTTCTGTGAAGAAATTTTTCCTAATATCTAATCGAAACCTCTACTGGCACAGCATCACTTCGTTACAAACTCCTTTCAGGTAGCTGCAGAGAGCAATAAGGTCTCCCCTCAGCCTCCTTTTCTCCAGGCTGAACCACCCCAGTTCCCTCAGCTGCTCCTTGTAAGACTTGTGCTCCAGATCCCTCACCAGCTTTGTCGCCCTTCTCTGGACATGCTCCAGAACTTCAGTGTCTCTCTTTTGAGGAGCCTAAAACTGATCACAGTATTTAAGGTGGGGCCTCACCAGCACTGAGTACAGTGGGACAATCAGTTCCCTAGCATGAGGTCCTTTCCCCGGTTAATTTGGTCCAGGGCTGTTTGGTGTTCTTTCGGGCTGAGAATTCTCATGGATCGTAGGGACACCGTCAGGGCGACTCGGGCTTGCCTGCTGGTGTGACCTGATCAGTCTTCAGCCTTGAAGGCCAAAGGTGCTGGCTGGCTTATTGGCAAGTGCTCCTTGGACCATGTAATAGCAGCTGAAGCATGAGGTCAGAAGTGACTTAGAAGGTGTTAGCCATGGAGTTGATAAGAGGTAGCCAGCGTACTGGCAGGCTGAATGGGTGCTGCTGCGTGCTCACCTCCTATCTCTCTTGTAGTCCCTGCTTGTGCAGACCAAGCGCCGGGCCCTGGAGAAGATTGACTTGAAGTTCATTGACACAACCTCCAAATTTGGGCATGGCCGCTTCCAGACAGCTGAAGAGAAGAAGGCTTTCATGGTAAGGACACTTCTGAAGCTGGTGGCTTCGTGTTGCTTCTTACAGCAGCCCCGCTCTTGGCAGGCTGTGGGTGGTGGTCTCAATTTGTTGCCTGTTGGAGAAAGCAAGTCTTGAGTCCCGAGTGTGTGGCCAGGGTTGGAGAGCAGTTTGACTGCTCCAGAGCTGCACGGGAGCTTGTCCACAAGGTGGCACCAGCGTTTCTGCTCTGTTATGGCTGAAGTCACTGGTGTGGTGCAGCACAGGCTGTGCTGAGTTCAGCTCTCCCCCAAAATTTAGCTGTGGGGACTGGGCTTGGAATTTCCAATGGGCTACAGCATTGAGGGCTTTTTTTTTGTCTTAATTTCTTGGTGGTAATTACAGCATTGTAATTGTAATGTGGTCTCTGGTGCAGACTGCTGTTTACATAGTTTCTTTTAATTATTTTTTTTTTCAGGGACCACTCAAGAAAGATCGTATTGCAAAAGAGGAGACGGCTTAATATGCGGAACGGTCCTGTGGCCTGGGTGCTCTCAGACCAAAAAATAAATATTTTAAAGAATTTAGCTTTGCCTCTTGCTTTATACATTGCTGTGTCAGGTCCATTACTCTCACTGCAGGGCCCTATGCATGGGACCAACCCAACCAAAAAAAGCAAGTAACACTCAAATTCACGAGCAGCCAGCTCACAGCAGGGCTCCTGTAATGAGAGAGAAGCTGCAACTGCAGTTTTGGGAGGGCAAAGATTTTGGGGCGGAGCGAGGCTCCTCTGGTTGTGTGAAGTGGTAAAGCAAGAGCCCTAAATTTTTGTAATAACTGCTGCGTTATTCCGCATGTTAATCCTCTGCTGGGTGGCTAGAGAGAGCTCCTTTGGATCAAGCTGGTTTTGAAATAAATGAAACTACTTCGCATTGGTGAAACACTGTTAAGTTGTAGGTAGGTGGCTGATGCTGGCTGTTGCCGTGGAAACCCTCCCATTTCCCTGTGACAGGGGACGTGACCCGCATGCTGTCTGCAAATGCAGCTTGTGGCTCTTCCCCGGAGCAGCAGGAGGCAGCAGGTGACAAGTTCCTACCTCGTAGCTGCTGGATATTCCTGAATCCAAAGGCTCTGCCTGGTGACAGGAGCCAGCCCTGACCCTGGACAAGGCTGACCCTCCATCCTCGGGGAGGAGGGAGATCCACGGGTGCCACTGGTGTTGGGTTACTGCATGGCTCAAAATACTCCGTCTCGCCAGGAGCAGACGGCTGGGCCGGCGTTCCCAGCCCGGATGGTCTTCTGGTGAAGGGCAGAGGAGACGGGGTGCCTGTGTGTGGGACCTGCTCCCAGAACAGCACCAGTCCCCGAGGAAGCCCTGCGTTTTGGGGGAGCTGAGGCCTTATACCAAGAAAGGCAGCGGTGGCCCCGGGCGCTCGTCTGCCTCCAGCCCCAACGGTGAGATCACTTGTGCCTGGGGCCGTAGCCTGGCTGAAGGCTTGTGTAAATTTAGATAATTGCGCTGGCGTAGCCTTCGCTGACCATAATTGGAGACGTGGCCGTGGTGGAGGCAAGAACCCTCCAGATCCACGCACCGATGTGACTGTGCTGCCCTGAGAGGGACCCCGTTTGATGCTGTTTGCTCTTAACTGAAACAGGGACAGGTGAGTGGGGAGAATGTTACTGGTGGCGATGCATAAGAGCCTTCGAAGAGTTAAAAGGTGGCAAGAAGGAGGAAAAACATTTACCTTGTTTCCCTAGAAACCAGACTCGATGACTGCACAAGCTGCCTGGCTCCCTGTCAGCCTCATTTAACACATGAACCTGCTGCCTGATTCCAGCCAAGTGTAACAAGAGAGGTCTCACCCGCTATTTTTTTTTTTTAATATTTTTTTTTTCCCCCCACAAGTCTCAAATCAGCAAGTGGGTAGAGAAGAGCCTTCAATTAGTCTTCCTTCAATCCAGGCAAAGTGGAATTTCCAACCTCTGTCTGTCTTGAGGCTGCAGTCCTGTGAGCAGCTGTGTAGAGCGAGGTTTTCCTGCCTGTCAGAAACCCTCAGGTGGTCTCTTCACTCAGGGGTGAGGTGGCTGTTTTAAAGCACATGTGTGCTGCTGTCTGCTACTGCAGCTTACATCCAACCAGTCAGATGCAGCCAAGGGAACTGGGATTATCGGGATAAACTGGGATGTGTTGGGGATGAGCATCCATGATGAGCTATGCGCTGCCTTGACAAAAATCTGTAAAAGCACCTCGTTTTACCCAATGGTGGGAGCTCCAGTGGAGACTGAGGGGCTGGTGAGTGTATTTTGAAGTGGCAATGGCAGCAGAGGGAACTTTTAGTCAAATTAGCACCTAATTAGAAGGAAGCAGTCCTGAAGAAGTGCTGTCACTGTGGAAGATGCTCACCCCATGTCTAACAGGAGGAGCTGCTTTGGCTTGAGACCCTGTGCCAGATTTAGGTTTGTTTCTTCTTGAAGCAATGATTCCTGACTGATAAAACACCGGATGGTGGAGAAAAAAAAAACAAACCAAAAAACCCATAAAAGCCATTTTTTAATTCTTTATCCATCCTGGGGACAAGAGGGTGCCCAGCGTCAGGAGGTGGCGCTCCTTCCTCTGTAGATGGTGTGCTGGACACTTGTCCCCAAGGGCTTGGCTGGTGGGGCTGGCCTGGAGAAAACCCCACATAGCTGAGTCCAGGTCACATGGGGCTACGTGGTCTCTCTTGGCCCCTCCAAGGGCTCCCTGAAGCTCCTGATGTCTCCTTCACACTTTGCTGGGGAGCTCTGGGGATCCAGATTTGGGAGGTCCCCTCAAGGCCATGCTGGTGGAGGGCAAAGCCAGGGGACACGGGGCTGGCTTTGGCAAAGCTTCCCACTCCCAACACCTGGATTTGCCCAGCAGCCCTTGTCCCCCCAGCCTTCCCGATCCTGCAGGGCCTCCGTCTGCTTTGGGGACAGTCCCCAGAGCAACAGGCAGCAATCAGCACAGGTGACACATTGGTCTAGCAGCTCCCCAGAGCCCAGAAACTGATTTTAGGCAGGGGTTATGATTTATTTTTTTTAAACCACTGTCTCTCAACATTGGGTTTTTTCTGTTCAGCACAGTTGTCTCTCCTGCACAGCTCCCTGGGCGCGTGTCTTCTGCTCCAAAATGGCCAATGACCTCCCCATCAGAAAAGATCCTGTGCCTCGGGACAGGCACAGCCCTGACTCAGGGAGTCCTTATAGCAGCCTTCCAATGTCTGAAGGGAGCCTAGAGGAGAGCTGGAGAGGAACTCTTTGTCAGGAAGTGTAGTGACAGGACAAGCTATAAGGGTTTTAAGTTGGAAGAGGGGAGATTTAGATTAGATGCTAGAAAGAAATTCTTCGCTGTGAGGGTGGTGAAACACTGGAACAGGTTGCCCAGAGAAGCTGTGGATGCCCCATCCCTGGAGGTGTCCAAGGCCAGGCTGGATGGGGCTTTGAGCAACCTGGTCTGGGGGGAGGTGTCCCTGCCCATGGCAGGGGGGTTGGAACTCGATGATCTTTAAGGTCCCTTCCAGCAGGGGAGTTGGACTAGATGATCTCTATGGTCCCTTCCAATTCTAAAAATTCAGTGAAATTCTGTGATTCTATGACCCTGCTGGAACAGCACTGGGCACTGTGGGAACCTGCCCCATCCCAGCTGGTGCCAGGAGAGCCGTGTCTGGGAAGCGGGGCTGGGTTTCACCCCCGGCACCCCCCAGCTGCCAGCGGTGCCGGGGCTGGGACCTGGTGTTCCCCAGGGAGGTGGGGGGCCACTTTTCCAGCCTTCCTGGGGCGCATCTGGCTCTGGCGCTGCCTCTTTCACTCGCTGGAGATGAAACAAGATGCAGCTGCGACGCTGGAGCAGAGACATTAGAAGCGTGTGAGGACACCCGGGGGGGAAAAATAATAAATGAAACAAAAAAAAAAAAAAAAAGCGGGTTCAAGTCGGAGGTCTTGGCTCCCGCAGTCGGCTTCACAAGTGGCCCAGCTGACACCCCTGCCTCCCGCCTTTGATCCCGGTGACAGGCGGGGAGCTTCAAGTATGCTGGATGGAGGAGAGAGGCTGCTGAAGGTGCCCCGGGGGAGCCATGGCCGGGTTCACACACCGAACGGCAGCTTTTCTGCTGGAGCGGCTCTGTTGGGCTTTTCCTAGCACGGCCTGCGTTTGATTTGCAGCCCCCACTCCCCCTCCCCAGCCCGAGGACTGCTGTTGTACCTGACAACTCTCTGGCTTCTCACCAACCCTTAGAAGTGCCTGTGAAACCCAGGGGGCATGGAGTATGGGTCGCTGCGGAGGTCAGGCCTCTCCCTGTGTGGGGCGAGGGGGTGGTGGGCAGCCCTGCTCTGGGACCACAGCCCCACTGGCACCCCGAGGTCCCTGTGCCCAGCCAAGGCTCCACCAGCCCCATGGCCACCATGGCTTTCCTGCTGTTTGGTGTCAGTGGTCCCTGTGCAGCACGGCCCCCTGGCTGGGCACAGGGCTTACAGGAGCCCACGTGAGTTTTGGGAAGTCTTCTCAACCACCGAAATCATGTGTTTCTGCGGCAGCCGCCAGGCACAGTGGGGAAGACTAAATTTATCTTCTTCCAACTTCCCCAAAACGTGGTGCAGGGCTGTCCTCCCTCCCCGGAGGGGACAGCTGCTGTGCCGGGATCCCAAGGACTCCCAGGTCTCCCTATCCAACCCCAAAGCACCCCGATGGCGGGGAGCACTCTGTGTTCAAACCCAAGGATTAAAGCGGATCCAGCCCGGAGCCCTTAAGGGAGGTGGGAACACCTCTCAGAGGGTCTCACTGGGCTTAGGCATCATTTCACACCCAGGCGCCGCATCACAGGGCTTTTAAAATATATATTTTTGAACTTCTCTGTTGACACCAGCAGCAGTAGACTGAATTAAGCCACCGAGGGCCGTTCCCACTGCTCATGGCAGTGTGTATGGCTGGTGGGAGAGGCTGCCTCCCTGCGCATCCTCCCGCAGAGACAAATCCTCCCCCCTCAGCTCTATGGCTGGAGCTCGCTGCCGTGTGCTCTGCTCCTGTCTCCCACTGTCTTCGAGGGCTGGATGGAAACCAAAGTTCCCCTTGGGAATCAGCCAGCAACTGGGGCCCCGGCGGGCCAGGTCGGCCAGGAGCTGTTGATGGCGGGAGGTATTTATAATCTTTGTTTGGTTCCAGCAAGGCTGGACGCCCACTCCCGCTTCCCCCCATACAATAAGATCAAACAGCTCCGGGACATTTCCTCGCTCCTCGCAGATGAAATCCCTGCATCTGCCGCCCCGCTCCGCCCCGCCTGGGGCTGCAGCTTCTTCCTTCACTCGAAGACTTGGTTGAGGGGGGAGGGTGGTCGCCACTGCCATTTCCTCTACCTCAGAATGAGGGATTTGCTCGTTTTTCCCTCCCTCCTCCATTTTCAGAGCTCGTGGGTGAGGGGTGTGGGGGGACTGGGATTGCAGCACCTTCCCTGCCTTGGCTTCATTCCCTCTCCCACTCCTGAAGGACCTCAGTGAGGATCCATGTTGGGTCTGATGGCTTCCGTGCAGGGCATGCAGGCTGTGCCCATGAATATCACTGGCTGGAGGTGAAAGCAGGAGCACACCTGCTCCTGGTGAGTGGATGAAGCCCAGCAGGAGTTTATTTCTCTGTTCCTCACCTTCCTCCTCTTCCTTGGTGCCCAGCCCTGCTGACGAGCAGGGTAATGAGAGGGTGAGGTCCTAGGAACGCAGTACAGCTGTGCTGGGTGGGTTGTGGTGATGCAGAGGGGGGAGTGACATCCTTGCTGTGGACACCTGCTGCTGCTGACCCCATCCCAGCCACAGGCCCTTGCCGTGCTGCTGTGTTGGGGGGGCTGTGCAGACCTTTTCCCTGAAGGCCACTTTGCTCTGGGTATCCCTCCTGGGGGGCTCACCAGTGGGCGACCACCACCACCGCTCCTGGGGATGCAGGAGCCCTGGGAGGGGTGACACTGAGCATCAGCAAAGGCCACTGTCCCCCAGGCTCTGCTTGGGGTGGAGGAAGCAAAGGGGGTGGTGGGTGAACACATCTTTGCCCTTCTCCTCTCCGAGAGGAGAGGTATGGGAGCACCTCCCTTACAAGAAAAGGCTCAAAGAGCTGGGGCTCTTTAGCCTGGAGAAGAGAAGGCTGAGGGGAGACCTTATCTACGTTTACAAGTATCTAAAGGGTGGGTTGAAGGAGGATGGAGCTGGACTCTTTTCAGTGGTTTCCAGCGATAGGACGAGGGGCAACGGGCATAAGCTGGAACATGGGAAGTTCCACTCAAATATGAGGAAGAACTTCTTTATGGTGAAGGTGACAGAGCCCTGGAACTGGCTGCCCAGGGGGATCGTGGAGTCCCCTTCTCTGGAGATCTTCAAGACCCGGCTGGATGCAGTCCTGAGTAATGTGCTCTAGGCATTCCTGCTTTAGCAGGGGAGTTGGACTAGATGATCTCTAGAGGTCCCTTCCAACTCTGTTGAATCTGTGAATCTGTGTGTGAGAGGGGCTTCCCTGTGGGGCAGGAGCAGAGTCTGGGACACCAGTGGGTCAGTGGGAGCTGCATCTGGCCACATCCCAATCAGGGCTGCGCTGTCCTCTCCATCTCCCAGCAGGATCCCACTTCCCTCTCCCAGCAAGCACCTTCCCCAGGTGTCCCCGGTGCCGGGGGGCTGCTGGCGCGGAGGGGGGCCCGGCTGCGGGCAGGGGCTGCGGCTGCTTTTCATGTCGTCCCCTCCCGGCCTGGCTCACGCTCGCTCTTTCAGCAGGTCCCTGTGATCTCAAGGGTAATTGCGGGTGTCAGGTTCAGGGCAGCCAAGAGGGGATTTTGGTGGGGAGGAGGTGGCAGGGAGCAGCAGGGGGACAGCAAGGGGCCAGGGAAGGAAGGAACAGGGTGGGTGCTAGTGGGATTTTGGGGCTGTTTCACCTGGGTCCTGCCCTGCTCCATGTCCAGGTGCTGTGGCAGCCCTGTGCAGTCAAGTGTCACCTCCCTGTTCCGGGGTCTGCAGCTTCCCCATTGCAGGGCTGGGCAAGGAGCACGAGGATACAAAAGCTGCAGGCCCGAGGCTGTTCCCTTCCCTTGGTGCCACGGCATCTTTCCCCCTCCATTGCATGCTGCTTTGCTTCTCGTGCCCCATAGTGAGCCAGACATTCACAGCATCTCCTCCTGGAGTGGACCGGGGTGTCAGGCTGTGCTTGGAGGGCCAAAATGTACACTCACCCCCCGCTCTGATCCTTCAACATCCCTTCTTCCTCAACCCAAGCCTTCCTTCCAAAGGGAAACCCTGGGTAAGCCCACCCCCTATGCCTCCCTCCTCCCTCCTCCTCCTCCTCACAGCAGAGCTCTGAGCTGGGTTTCCCCGGCGCGGGGGCACAGGATGGGTGCCAGGGGCTCATCCGACAGAGGAAATGGGGGAGACGGTGGTGAGGCCGGGACCGGTGAACCGGTGCAGGTAGCAGGGCCGTGACTCAGACATCTGAGAGAAAGCGCCGTGGTGCCCCAGCCGCTGGCACGGCCGCAGCCAAGAGGGCTCCAGCGGGGAAACCAGATGAGCCACCAGCCTCGCCTCTCACCAGCGCTTGGCTCCAGTGGCCATGCTCATCCTCCCTGGGGCCGTGGGGTTGCAGGAGCACCGAGCTTCCATTTTTAGCTCATTTTGATTCCATGGGGCAAAGCACCTCTTTCTCTCGGAGCCCTGAGAGGTGTGTACCCCAAAGCTTTTCCACCCCTCCAGCCAGCCTAATGTCAGACTTCAATGGGGTCCAACCACAGACACCTCTTCTCCTTGTAGGCAACCTTCCCTCTTCCTCTCCTTTCTCTGCAAAGAGTTAAATCTCTTTCTTCAATTCAGCACTTTTCCCCTCCCTCCTGCCCCTGGGATAATGTTTAACCAAGCCCATTGCTAATTAAATATCGATGACCTCAGGCAGGTTTTGTTATCGTCTGGAAACACCTGATGCATGTGTCACCAGCAGGAGTTTTTCTTGTCTCAAGTACACCGGCAACCCTTGAACTTGCGTTGGCTTTTCCCTTCCCACCCCGCGGGCACCGGGGCTGACAGTTGAGGCTTTGCTGGCTGTGGAGCAGCTCGTGTGGGCTCGTCACCGCCACTCATAACTGCAGGGGATCAATGCGGTGGGAAGGAAGGGTCTACTCCTCCTCTCCTCTCCCAAAGCATGACTGCTGCTGCCTGCCATCTGCTGCCAAGCAGGCTCAGCTTGAACTAGGTGGACCTTCCCTATTCTGGGCTGAACCTGTGCTTTCCCATCCCATGCGAGCATGGGGATGGCCCAGCTGGGAGCTCAGCTCTCCAAAATATCTCCTGGGCTTTCTCAGGGGAGCAACAAAGCCCTGCAAGGAGACGGACACCCTGTCTCCTCTTCCCCTGTCCCCCGAAGCAGACCTGGGGCAAAATAACTGGGCTGAGCAGGTTGGAGCTAAAGGCCTTAAGGGCTGAGACGCAGAATGAGACAGAAAGAAAGGGGGCAAAAAAGAAAGACAGCAAGAAAGGGGAGGGTGGGAGGGAGTTGGAGATGTTCTGGCAGGGGGTTATGGGAGACAAGTGGACTTTTACAGAGTCAGAGCCATATCCTAGATGGGTTTGGGACAACTGGCCCCCAAGCTGGGTGAGTGGAAGTGGAGAGGACTCCTTGAGAATTGTACAGCATCTGGAGTTTCCTGCCGGCTCTGCCAGCCTTGTGAGCAGCCTCTGAGTTTGCTGGTTAAGGAGGTCTCTCAGCCCTTCAGAAATTCTTGGGGCTGGTTTTCTTCACAGCAAAGAGCAGGGGTTTCGCTGACATCATTTTCACACTCCGCGGTATAAATAGCCAACCTGAAAAACAAAGGAAAACTCCCCATGAAGCCCATGTAAGGCAGAGCTACAGTTGCACCATTTATTTATTCGCTCACCGTAGCTATTTCCTGCCTCTGTTGGTCAGAGACCTCCTGTGTTGGCCAAAAGTCAGCTTTTCCTCCCTCGTCGGGAATTTATGGATCAGCAGCACTGCTGGTAACTGGAGAATTACAACCCCCTGGCCCTGGCAGGACAGGCTCACACCTACGGTTGGCCTTGGTCCCACCAGTTGCTCCAAAATCCTTTGCATCTGGTGGGCAGCTGCAGGGTAGGGCAGTGGTCATCTTCCCTTGGAGCAGGAAGCCCAGGGCTAAGGTTGGAGGGATCAGTAAGGCTGGAGACAGCGTCCTGCTCTGGCTCTGGCATTCGCTGAGTGTTTCAGCAGGCAGGACTTCTCTGAGCTCCTCCATCTCCAGGACACCTCTTGCATCACGCCACCTCCAAGACACCCGCAGGCCCAGTGGGAAGCAGATGCCCCGTTAAAGCGGGGCACGGCGGTGTGTTTTACAGCGGGGGGTGTCTCTTGGGTGGCTTTTGCTGCCCCGAGTCAGTTTTTGCTGTCCCCTCACTCCCCAAGCTGCAGGTCCCCGCTGTGCAAGGCAAAGGCAGCTCTGGGTTAGGGCTGAGGGAGCACCTGCGAGGGGAGGGCGGCGCAGACTCCCATGCGTGCACGGACCCGGCCAGTGCGAGGCTGCAGACGCCTCTTCTTCGGGCTCCAGCTGCGCTCCCCGCTCTGCAGCTCCTTTCCCAGCGCTTGTTGCTGCCTCCAGACCTGCCAGCAGATCGGTCCGTGCATGTGCTTCCTACCTGGCTTCAGGCAACGTCAGCCGGGCTCGCTCAGGCCCCTTCTTCCCCTGCCTCAGCCACACCGGCCGGCTTTGCACGAAGCAAAGAGGGCAATTCTTCCCCCCATGGCTCCACCAGCCTGCTGGGAGGCTGGTGGCTCCTTGGTGAGGAGAGGTGGCAAGTAGCCAGGGATGAGATCTCCTCCAGAAGCACAGCTAGATCCAGGAGAGGGTTTTGGGCCATGGATGAAGGTTTCCTGAAATTCAGGTCTCCATCTGGAACACTAGGCAATCCCAGGTCTCCCTTGGGCAAGCCTGGGGTGGATGGATGGACACTCATGTCCAGGGCTACTGCTGCACAGTAGCATGTCTGCAGGCATTATATCCCTCCGTCCCACCTGCAAGCCCAAGCTGCCTTCACCTCTGCTCATGGATGAAGCTGGATTGCAATTGCCCTTGGCTGCTCCCTGAAAATGCTCTGTCCCCTGGGAAATGGAGGTGGGTTGGCAAGGGACAGCACAGTGCGGTCCCTGCTGCCTGCTGACCACTGGTGGGGACGGGAGCTGCCAAGGGGATGGTCAGAGCCGCTTTGCCTGGCCACCATGGCTAAGGTGTGGGGATGAACAGACCTGCCGGCAGGCAGGGGGTTACCCAGGATTTCCCCTTTCCAGCTGCTCGTTCCCCAGCCTGAAATGCCCCTGGTGCACCAGTGGCCCCAGGGGATGGGGAAGAGGGGGTGCCAAAGGTTGGCATGAGCTGGCTGGGGGCCCCACTTGGTCTGGCTCCTGGGAGGGTCCCGTCCAGCGGACTGTCTCCTTGGTCATTGTTATCAGAGTAATTCTCCAGCAGCTCGAATCCTGTTTTTGTGCCGGTGTTGCCTGGCTCTACGGGAGCGAGGGGGGAGAGAGAAACACAGGAAACGGCAGCGACGGAAGCAGAATCATCTCCTGGAGGGAGCGAAGAGCCGCTGACGCCACCGAGGGGAACAAAGACGGAGATTCAGAAGGGCTTATGCATGGGCTTGCGCTGGAGACAGCCCGGACAAGTTGTCTCAGTCCCAGCTTATGGCAGAGCTCCCGCCCCTCCAGCACATTGTGCCTCTGTCTCCCCTAGCCTGAGCCCCCCACGCCGAGCGCTGGGGTGGCAAGGAGACCTGGGGGAGTGTAGGGTAGGGAGAGGAGGCAGCTGTAAGCCAACACCAATGTTTTTGGCATGGAGGAGCCCTCGGGAGGGCAACCCAGGGGGATGTCTTCTATCCCAGCCCCAGCTGCTGGAGCTTTGGCTGGAGTGGAGGAGCGAGGGTGGCTGTGGGAATAGACCAGTGCACAGTGGTGGCGTGGGTGCCAGCCTCGCCGCTGTTTCAAAGCTCTACTCCCACCACCCTGAAATGACAGAGGGGGCTGTCCCCACACCCTGTGTGCACAAGAGGCCCTCTGTCCCATGGGCACAAATGGAAACTTTGAGTAAAAAGGCCAGGGGGCCTGGCTGCTGGTCTCACCCAGGGCTGGGAGGAACGTGCGAGCCTCTGCCTTGTGGAGCCACGAGCTGCCACTGTCCATATCCCCATCCATGGCACCTTTCGGGTCCCAAGGAAGCCCACAGGCACTTCCTCTCCTGAGGTGGGTCAGCACTGCCAAGAGCTCTTCTTTGGCTGCAGCCCCTCATCCTCAGGGAAGACCAGGCTCAATGGGACATCCATCTGCACAGATCTGGGGCAGGAAACTTGCTCTCCTGACATGGGACAAAGCCCTTGAGCCTCTCAACCCCTGGCCCTGTAGCACACAGGTGTCCTGGCAAGCTGGGCTTGGGGAGCTTGCTAAGCCCTGGCCTCTTGTTAGCAGTAACGAGTGATGAGGGTGATCCCAGCCTTCTTGACACACTTGTGCCAAGAAAATTCCCCCCATCCTATCCCTGCATCCCTAATTCCGAGAAAAGGATGCATACCGCAGATGCCTGCAATGAAGTCCCTCCTTTTCTGTGTTACAGGGGGCAGCAGTTGCATCTCAGACCCTTCCATGGCTGAGGGAGCCAATCCCTGCCCCATCATCAGACACAGATCCCCTTGGACCCTAACCTCATCCCCATGGGCACGTGTGTTGACTGCTCTAGAGCCAGTGGGGAGGATCTCCCACCAGAGACACCATGATTCTCAGTGCTGCTGTAGGGCACTCTGGCTCCTGGGAGAACACTGGGGACTTTGGAGCCACGCAGGGCAGCACTGCTGGGGGGGAACCTCACAGCACCCCTACTCTGCTGCCTGTGGCAAGGACAGAGAAGCCAGGATGCTGCTGGCAAGAGTGCTGCTATTCCCAGAGTCTGCCTTCATGAGCAGTGTTTGTGGCTGGAACACAAGCGCCAAAATGTCATCGGCCCCTTATCTGCAACATATCCGGGTCCTTTTGGTACCCACTCAGCCTCCAAAAATAGCCCCAGCAGAGGGAAAGAATACATCCTTAAAATAGCACCGCCACCCGGGCTCGCCAGGGCTGGAGCTGACACCTGGTCAAGTGCCCATCGTGGCTTTGCAGGGAGATTTTGGGTCTATTCTCCTGCACTTTCCCAGCCTAAAATAGCAGCCACGACCTCTCTGTGCTGGAGGAGAGCAGGTGCTTTGCAACCTCTGCCCAAAGAAATGCCGGCTGCTGCCTGGCTGCTCCGAGCCATCCTGGGCCACCACCAGTGGGTGGTTGTCCTGTGTGGGTCCCCACAGGACCCGCAGGACCCCTCTGCCCACACTGCCCGCTCTGCCTGCAGCGGGGCAGGGAGGTGTGAAGCCACAGAGCACAGCAAGACCCAGGTGAGTCACCCTGAGGGATGCAGGCAGCCACGTGGGAGGAGCGGTCCAGCTGGCCACCTCTCCTGAAAAGGAGAGCTGCTGAGGAGGAAGAAGCCGGGAGGAAGGAAGGCCTTGTTTGTCTGTTCCCAGAGCGGCGCAGGAACTGCTATATGAGGAATTACCTGACCTCACTTACATCTCCGGATGCTCTTCACCGGTTTCACCTCCCCCTCTCTCCGTTCGAGCCTCCCCCCAGCTCTTGCGACCCTGCTCTTTGCCGTGCTGCTGCTGCTGCCTCTCCTCTGAGCTACTCTGGCACCAGCAGCTGGTTTCCGCCAGGCTGTGAGTCCTCTTCCGTCTCCTTACGCTCCAAATTTACCCGCACCTGCTCTTCCTCCTGGATGGACCACATTCACTGCCCAAATGTAGATCCAGGAGCTCAGCTCTGCCCAGCAGGGAAAGCCATGTTGGGTGGAGTGGTTTGTGGGCTTCCAGTTACGGGGAGGATGCTGCAGGCATGGGGTGGCTTGTGGGATACTCTGTGGGACCCAGCTTGGAAACTGGAGGCTCGGGAAGAAGGAAATGAGGGCTCTGCATCTATCACCAACACACATTGGCCTTTTGCAGCACATCCAGACCCCACATATCTCAGTTTGCTCCCTGTGCAGCCCCTGCCTCGTGCAGTGTCACACAGCCGGACTGGTCGGCATCCATGAAGGATGAGTGGATAAGACCATGACGCAAAGGTTTCATGGTCTTTGTAGACTATTGCTTCCTCTCTTGCCCGGCCCTTTAGAAGATCTGGGCAAAGATGTTTATGCAGAACACAAAAGGCTTAAGGATGTGTGTTGGATACTGAGGGATGGAGCCCAGCATGAGATAAATGCTGAGCTGGAAGCAGGATCCAGCACTGCTGCTCTTCATGTTAAACAGCATTTCCTGGGGCAGGTGGTGGAGGGGATATGTCTACCAAGGCAAGGAGGGCTGGGAATCACGAAGCTAAGATGCTCCCAGGGAGCAGGATACAGCCAGGGGCTGGTGTATCTCAGAGCCAGGGATGGAGGCACATTCTGCTGCAGAACAGACCTGGGGTCCATCACACATGTCCAGGAGCAAGGCTGGGAAGGGAAAGATGGAAGGGCATGCAGAGGAAGAGGAGATGGGTAACAATGTGTGCCAAATGGAGGTTAGAGCAGAGATATTTTCGGGTTCAGGGAAGGCTTCTCTTTCAGGGACTGTGCTGGCAAGGGAACAGATGCTCAGAGTACGTCTAGGGACAGAAGTGCCCCCAGAAGCAAGCTTGAGTGATAGAGGGCAATGGAAATGGATTGCTGAGGTGCACAAGGGAGAGGTGAGAAGGTAGGGAGTAGCAAAACCTCTCCACCCTGTGTTAAACTTCGTTTTCCTCCAGGGAGAACTTGTTCAACTGGAGACCCTCCAGTTCTTTACAACCTCATAGCACTGCGTCAACCCATGATTAGATTAGGGGCTGAGACCCTTGCAGGCTGGGGCAGGAGGAGGAAGGGGGTACATGAGTCAAAGCAGTAAACACAGCACTCTCAGGGAGGCTAATTTCAAGATTGGGAAGGATCTTCTGAAATAACAGGTTATTTCTAGACTTAGGAAATGAACCAAGTAGCCCCACTGGCCCAGAAGGGACCATGGGGAGATCTCATATCTCTGAATTCAACAACTTGTTGAGCGAGCTGAGGTCACCGCTCATTGCAGGGGACAGGAACTCAGGGAGAGGAAGAGGGGACCGGATGCTTGGCCAAAATACCTTAAGAAGTGATGTTAAGGATATCCCCTCTCCTCCAGAGCCAAGAGGTGACGGTACCTCCCCGGGGCTTCATGGAGAGCAGTGGTGAGGGGGTCGCTTGCAGCAGGTGTTCCCAGAAAGGGTTGCCCCACATCTCTTCCCACTTCTTCTGCCTCTCCTAGCCTTCCTCCACCACTAGTGTTTGTTTCCCCCCGCCCCCCATTTTCCATTTTGAAACTGGAACTGGCGATTGAAACCTCCCAAGCCCACGCAAACAGGATACACGTGGGTCAGGACTGCGCGGGGTGCAATGTAGTGGCAAAGGGGTGAGATTGCTGACCTGGGAGAGGCCATGAGGACAATGCGATGGGCTTTGGGAGATCTGGAAGAGCAAACAGGATTGTGTTATGGCAGCAGAAGCAAGAGCCCAGCCTGAACTTCATGCCAGGCCTTTCTCATCTTTGAGGGATTTTACAAACACGTTAGCCTGTCCAATTCCACTTCCCATCTGAGTGGGAGCTGGCTGTTCCTCAAGTCAGCTGTGAACCCTCACGGTGCTTTCCCAGGGAGGTGTGGGGAAGTCTTGCCATGGTGGGGATCAGAAGCCCTGAGTGACTGTGCCCACGCTCCTTGGCCTGCCTCTGCCTTGTAGACAAGTCACTGCTGCAGGACACAGGTCACCTCATGCCGGGAAGGTGGTATGGTCCCTCAGGCTCCCTCCACTCATCTGTCAGACAAATGTGACTGCCTGAACTTTAAAATCCTCGGCAGAGCCTTGTGAACTGCCGGTGGTTATCCAAAGAGGGGGGGGATGTGGTCATGAGCAGGGATGTGGCAGAAACGAAGAGAGATGCACAGCTTTCCTGGTTCCTGGGAAAGGAAGCCACCATCTGTTACCAGAAAGAGGAATACCAATGGAAGAGCAATTTAATTAGATAATCTAGCTAATTAAGACAGGTGACAGGCTGCAAATTTCCCTCCTGGGGAGACCTTTGGAGAGACCTCAAGCAAGGATGATCTTGACCTTGTCCTTTCTGCCAAGGCCAAGTGCCAGAGCAAGAAGAGGGGCTGCAGGTCCCCAGCACCCTCTTCACTGCTCCCCAGTGCCTGACCCCACCAGCTGCCTTCCTGTCTGCAGGGGAGCAGATGAGACACGGTCCCCCAGTGTGGCCAGCTGGTTGAGGCTCTGCAGGAGCTGGGTGCTTCTGAGCTCCTGAGGCCCTCAGTCCCTCTAAGTGCTTTCTCCTCCACAGCACTTAGATTTCTTCTAGCTCTTCACTCTGCCAAGATGTAGCCATGGCATTTGCATGTGGATTTTAGCCCTCTGTGGCCAAGTGGGACACCTCTGCAGGCCTGGCTGATCATCAGCACCTAAGGACCGTGGGAACCAACAGCCAGACCACATCTTTGAAACAAAGCACCTCTTATCTAGGACCAAGGGACCCCACAGCAACAGGCCAGGCTATGTGAAAACCTGCTTTTCCTTGTAAGTCAACATCTGCTGAAGGCACAGCTTAGTCAGGCTGTGCTTGATCCTGGTGGCTGCGTCATTCTTCCCCTCTCCCCACCCCCTTTTTCCCCTGAAGAAATTTCTGAGATTTTTTTTTGTTTAATTGGCATTGTCCGTTTGATCCCTAGTTCCTAGCCAGGCAAAACAAGGCATGCATCTTACTGGAGACAGGATAGAGGACTCTTGGAGTTAATCGTTTTCTCCATTGTCTTTCAAATGTGTGCTGAGATGTCCGTAGCTGGGGGACCCATTGTGCTGCCTTCCTGCTTGTTTTTCCAACAGTCTCCAGTGAATAAAAGCAATGCAGGGTTTGTAATACACTTTCCATGACCTCTAATCTTGCTGTACGATCTATCTCAATTGCCAGGTCGCATACTGTATTCATTAACAGCCGTTCCACCTCCATCTCACCTACTTCTCCAAAACCCAGCCCCAACATTCCCCTGGCTGGCTCCAGCTCCCCTTGTCCAGACCACCATCTCCTCTGCCCTCATCCATACCTTCTTCTGCCTCCTCCCTTCTTTCTGCTCTCCTGAGTGCTCTCTCCTCCCACTTTTCCCCAAGCACTTGGTCTCTGGAGGTGTTGGCACAGAGGTGTGCTGTAGCAGGGAGGTGACTGACACTATTGAAGGTGTGCCTGTACCTTCAAGAGCATGCTTGCTGAGGATCATCCTACCTCCTCATCCCACCATGAACGGATAGGGGTGATGCCACGACGTCACCCCAACCTACTCATGGTGGAACAAGGAGGTAGTAACTCAGCTACCAGCATCGGTGGCACAACAGGGAGCCAAAGCAGTGGCTGGAGGGGACTTCAGGGCAGACAAAGCCTGTGGGCTTGCCTTCCCACCCTGGCTATGAGCTCACTCTGCCGCCTGGGCTTGATGAGTTTCCCAGATGCAGAGGCACACAATGCAGCAGGGAAACCCTTGTTCTCCTGTGGTTATTCTGCATGGCTCCTCCGGGAATGTTTGCCTTTCCTACCATTTTCCTGCAATGCCGGAAGCCCTCAGGTGTCCCTCAGATAGGACAGCCACCTGGGCTTTGAGGATGAGTCACCCCCTCTTCCAGTGCTCTCCTCCGCCTTCCCTTTGGCAAGGACTGGCAACAAACAGCACAAATGAATCAGAGGCCGGGATGGCTGAGGGACCAGCAGCCCATCCCCAGGCATCCCATCATGTGTGTCCCAGCAGTGGCACCACAGGAGACTGGGCACAGGCTGAGGACCCCAGAGGGCAGAGAAATGAAATCTCCAAATCTTCTCACTGGAAACTGTGCTCAGGAGTCCTTTCCTAAAGGGACTGCAATCTTTTCCAGCACTAAAGGGATATTCCTAGATCCTGCTCTGGGCAGAGAAAGGAACCCTCTCCTGCTCCGAGAGCTTGTGTTCAGGCCACGGATAAACACCAGCTCCATGCTTTGGCCTTCTTGCTCCATCATCCAGCCTTTTCTCCTTGTTTTTTCTCTCATTTGCTTCTTCACACCGATGGGTAGATCCTGACCTGGCTGTCTACACCCACCTCGAAGAGTTGACAGGTTATTCCTCTTGAACCACCAGAGCAAATGCCCAATCTCCCTGCTGTTGGCAAGGGGGTACAGGCAGGAAGGTGTGGAGCTGGGGCACAACCCAAGTCTCCAGCCAAACTGTTTGTCAGTCACATCTGCTGAGGAGGCAACCAGCAGGTCCAGTCATGCTCTGGGATTCCCAAGCGCTGTGCAGCTGAGCCTCGCTTGAGAAAATTGGCAACAGGCTGAGCCTCACTGGGTCCAACTGCTTGCAACTTCTCTGTCTTCTTCACATCTCTCAGAGAGCTCCCACTGACCCCATAACGTGCTTGTACCTCACTGTGCCACATGGCTAGGATCGGTCACTCAGTCACTAGAGGCATCACAGCCACAACAGCTTGGGCTGGGGGAAAGGTTTGGCAAGTGAGATTTTTCTGGACAGTGTCAAGCAGGGCAGATGAAAAGGGGATCAGACTAAGCAGAGAGAGTGGTCGTCTTTGGATTTAGGAAAGGCAGCTGGAAATCAGCCTCTTCCTCTATGGGTGGTTCAGGTAGTTACAGAAGAGACTTGAGGTTTGGTAGGACTGCTCCTCTGGGCCATTCTTTACAGACCTCTGCTCATTTCAAACACATCACAGCTGTGGAGGCAGGAGATGGACTCAGGGCTTCTGAGAATTAAGAACACGGCCTTGCTAGATACAGGAGCTGGTGCTGGGGAGGTCTTCCAGCTGGCCATCATCAGCTCATTAGTACTTGGCTGCTCTCCTCGGCCTGCATACACCACCAGGTTTGAGTTGTCATGGGTGCTCTGACTTTCTCATGGTACTCTGCAGCCTGGCTCCAGTGCAGGTCCGTGGTTGGTACCACGAGTGGGAAAATGGCCCATGATCATTACGGGAAGGTGCTGAACAGCCTTGCAGTACCCCAGCAGTGGGTTGTGAGACCTGGAGGGGACAGCAGAGAGAGAGCAGTGGCAGCTGGAAACACAACCACCATGCGATGCAGATGGAGGTCTCAAAGACTTTGAGAGCCAGGACTCACCAACAGTATACGTCGTGCACAGCCCAGGCTGGAGACAGCATGGGCAGGTGTTCAGATGCTCCCTGCTCCCTCCCAGGTAGGTAGTACCACAGCGAAACACTACCCAAATATTCTGCCACCTTTATCAGCCTTGGCTTTACCGCCCATAATCTCACACCCCCTTTCCGAATTGCTCCTCAGGTTACAGCTCCTGATGGTAATCAATGGGACGTCGCGCAAGGGGTCTCGAGGGCATGGGTCAGATGGGGGGGAAGGAGAGAAGGCCATGGTAGGGCTGCTCCCATGGGCGCCCACCAGAGAGGGTGGCAGGCGTGGGCATGTGCCCAGGGGGCGACAGACAGGGGTGGCTGTGGCTGTACCTTCTTGTGCTGGCAGTTCAGCATCCCAGTGAGCTGCCTGAGATTCACGTTATCTCTGAAGAAAGGTAAACAGAAAGGGGAAAGTGAGAAGGAATTCCTCATCCGAGAGGGCTCTTATCGCCTTTCCGCTTCCCTCGCCCCGGAGAGATACGGCAGCAGCTCAATGCTCTCTTGTTCCTCAGGGGGCCTCTCCTCCCCTACTCCCAGCCACGTGGGGACGCGATGGGGGCTCCTGGCCACAGAGCTCTCTACCTCACGGCTCAGCAGGCACCCCTAAGCACATGCTCCCCTCCATACCTGCACCTCTGCCTTCACCTGAGCGCCCACCACAGTGCCTTTGGGTTTTGCATCCCTCATCGAACACAACGGAGATCCTCCAGGGAACAGTGAGCTGTTTGCTTTGCTTTGGGGGTGCCATGGTTTCGTGCCAGTCCCAGCACACGCTCAGCTGGGCAGCCAGCACGGGCTGTGCGTGGTGGCCCCAGACACGTGACAGTGATATAACTCACCACAACCTTGATCAGCGTCATGTAATTGAGGCCGAGGAATAAAACCCAGGCTCTTATCAGCCTTGCTGTGAGTTGCAACACGCTTACACAGTGACCAAAGTCAATTAAATCTCCAGCAGAAGCAGAGTGGGTCTAGCTGGCTGGCTGAGGATGGGAGGAGGTAGCCACAGGTGGTTAGATGCCCCCATAGCAGCAAGGTCCTCAAGGGCAGGCAGAAACAGTCCGTGCCACCGCATGTGGGAGAGGCAGAGATAGTGGAGACCCATGCTCCATTCTGGCAGCAACAGGAAGAAACTGCTGGTCAACATCATCGTGAAATCTCAAGGCTCCTTCCACCCATCCGTGTAAGAAGAGCACTTGGGAAAGATTTTATGCAGCACGCCAGCTGCCAGAAATGGCAAAGCTATTGATCATCAGGTTACAGAGCTATGGTATAAAATCATGTGAATCCAAAGAGTGAACAGATGGCCAGCCTGAGCGGGGATGAAATTATTTTGTTGCAGAACTGACAAGCAGCTCGATTCTGTGTTAGTGCAAGAACCGGATTTGATTTGGCAGAGAAGACAGGGTGCTTGCAAGGCTTGGTAGTGCCATGTTTATTCAGCTCTTGGAGTTTTATTCAGCCTGAGGTTGTTTCGCTCAAGTTGGGGATGCTCTTGCAACTCACTCGGCTGTGGTTTGATGCAGTTGCCCAAATATTGGTATCCAGTTTCATTGTAGATGCAGTAGTGTATCCTGCCTGGCCTCCAGCTGCTACTCCAGACGGGTGTTGGTATCCACTAAGTCCCGTGGCAGATCTGCCAGCCCCCTTCATGTGTCTCAGATACCCTAAGCCATCTCAAATGGCTCTAAGCAACTCTGTTTTGGCAACAGGATCCCAGGATTATGCCTATATTCAAGAAAACACTTAATTTTGCTGCTTGGTCCCTTTCTGGTAGCACTTTGTGGATTTTAGGTAGCCTCTTTTCAGGTAAACCTCTGAAGAAGTTGTCATAAGGCAATTAAAATAAGAGTCTGCTCAGCATGGGGATGGGGGACAAAATCTTTGTTCAGTAAAAGTGAAAGAAAGTGCAAATATTTCCATTCTCTTTTCTCACATTGGAGGTTGCAAGGACCCTTCTCCAAATAACTGAGGTCCCTCACAGAAGCACGTCTCTGAAGTTCTTGAGAATTTAGAAATGGCTGTAGCTGACTCGCTGATTTGGAATAAAATTGACCAGAAATCATAACTGGAGATTGAAGAAGAAATTGGCCAACAAGAGGAACTCAGACCCAAACAGCAGCAGGCACCAAAGCTCCTCGCAGAGCCAAGCCCTGTGAAGGCAGAGGGATACTTGTAGCTGAGAACAGTCCGTCCTCAGAGCTGTCTCATTTTGGTACCACTGAAGTAGGATGCCTGGGAAAGTCCCCTTATTTTTTCGTTGAAGAGGAGCCGGTGCCAACGTAAAGAAGCCTGGCAGAACGCAAGGGCAGGTTCAAGCAGGTTCAGCCAGGGGAAGTCAGGCTCTGGAGGCTTTACCAGCTCAGTGCAAGCTGTACTGCATAGTCTACTCTCTCGGGGTCTCCTGCTGACAGTGTACATCGGTGGACCTCCTTTTTCAGGCCAAGTTTGGAAAAGTAGCTCTACCATCCCCCACTTAGCTCCTGCCTGGCAGACAAAGGGACAGGGAGAAGTTGTGAGGAGACAGTTTGGGAAGAAGGATCCCAAAACAGAGGAGCCTCCTGGAGATTTGCAGACGTATCCAGGGGCACAGTGAGGTTCCACAGGGTCTGGGGCAAAACCCAGGCCTGTGATCTTGACTAAATGAGGATGCCTCATAACGTAATGAGCCAGGCCTCTCTCAACAGGTACCCGGGGGCAAACTGCTCTCACTTTTCTTTCTCCCCTGCCGCCCTGCCCACCCTCCAGCTCATTCTGGGCATGTTAAATGAATTAAAATTAAATGCATCTCTAATTCATCTCCATTCTATTCTCCCCGGAGAATGATTGTCCCAGGGTGATCCCTCCGATAATGAGAAGAGAACTGCTTTCGAAAATTAAAAAATACTTGTTATAGAAACCCCAAACCCAAATGCCCTGAGATTAACAAGGAGGCTAAAAACCCTTGTGAATGCAAATTTGCAGAGATTAGCAGCTGTTCAAATGCAAGATGATCACCCAATGGCATATACTTCCAGAGCATTGACTAAAGCCCTACAGAACTATGAATAGATTAGGAAAAAATGCTAGCAATGGCTTTGACTTTGTGAGTGGTTTCATGGATATCCTCACAGGCAGGACTCGGTGGAGGCAGACGCCCACCCTGGGCTGGTAGAAGCTGTGCTACAGAAACCAGGGTGGGACTAATGGCCCAGACATCTGATCGTGAAATCGGAGGAATATTTGTTAGTGAAATTCCACTGTGTTTTCCAGAGAGAGTGCATGAAGGGAAAGAAGATGACTGCCAGAACAGCTTCAGCCCCACTTCTCTGTGAAGCAGAAAATGACCCAACGTTAACAGGCTGGGGAGAGAAGGTTTTGGTGAACAGGCGCAAAAATCCCTGGGACTGCAAATGCAGCACCTTGTCGGGACGATAAAGGTGATGGGATCCCATGCAGAGGACATTACTTCATTATGTCACATGGCACAAGGTCAGACATACTAAATCACAGCACTTGTCTGGGGACTGAGACGTGTAAGAGGAGACTAGATGATGTCTGTTGTAGGTGAGGTGCTAAAGCCATTAAACCTTGCAAGTGCTGCGCTCAAGACTGGAAGAAAAGGAAAGCGCAGCCAGTTATGGGAAAAGCAGATTGCCCAGGAAAGCCTTGAGCTTTCTGGTGTCAGACTTTTCCCAACCGGGGTCCAGGTGCTGCCCACACAAACGCAAGCTTAACCCTGTGGAAATCAGCAGATTCCTTACTATGTATGGACCCAAAACCTGCCCCAAGCAGCAGGCAACCCAGACGTCCTCCGACGTCCTTGCCCCTTCCATCCCCTGGATCCCCTCTGCCCTCTGCCCCTGCTTCCCTTCCCCGTGCTCAGTTGTTCCAGCAGCAGCCTCCACGTTCGCTGCCGTCTGCGTGCCTGGCTGGGGTGACCTTTCCCGGGGACAATGGCAGCTATTGAATCCGGGCAGGCATAGCTGCCGATGACACGGAGCTGCAGACGCAACGGTCCCATGGCTGCGAGGAAGGGTCCTGCCCAGCACAGCTGGGAGCGGGGGAGGCTGGCCTGGGAAAAAGGCTTCAGCCACCAGCCTGCCTTTTCATTGCGCTCGGTGGCTCGTGCGTCACACGGATGGCTCCGTGGTTAGACACGCTTCTTAGCCGATTTAGTCCCACTGCGAGGTGCCAGAGCCTCCGCGCTGGAAATTAAAGTCCATACCATGACTTCAGGAGCTTACAGTGGTGGTAAATACCTTCCCACGTGCCCACACACCATAACAACTTTGCTGGGTAAAAAATACTCCCAAATACTTCCAGAGAGACGGTTACTTTGATTCACCAAGTTCTTTGTGGGTAGGCTACCGTGACAGGGTACTCGTCTTTTAGTAGACATTTAGCACGCAGTCTTGTGGACATGGCACCAGAAGGCAGGGACCGATTTATCGACTACCGGCCCTCTCTGCAGGGCTTGGGATGTCTGCTTCCCCACATCTGCCATGGCCTAACAATCCCTCCCTGTCTTACCAGGGAAAATAAATGAGTCAGTGCACACACAGAAATTGCAAGATGGAAATTGATATCGGAATGCTGCGATGATGATGAATATTACTATTGTTGCTATTATTGCTAGCGCCAGACAGGACTAAAGGATCTGTTCTGTATAACTTGGGCTCCCTCCCCCCCAGCCCCTTCCAGCTTGCCGGCATTTTTACAGAAACATCAGTCCAAGTTTGGCATTTCTACCCAGCACCATCTCTCTGCAAAAAATCACAGGTCTTTACGATTCAGAGCCCATTGCTGCATCCCTGCTTGGGGCTAGAGCAGGACCAGAGCCGGCTCCTGACAAGCCCAGTCCCTCAGCATCACTCCAGATCTGGGATACAGTAACGGTGCAAATGAGGGGGAAGCCTGCTCCTTTAGCGTGCCAGCTTGAACATAAAAGGCACAGGGAAAGACTCTTCTAGTCCCACCATGAGCTAAGCTGCAACCCCTCAATCCAGAAGAAAAGGTAGGAAAACAAATATAGAGTATTAATGTACTGAAGTCTTTCGATTGGTAATTTTCATCAGTGCTAAAGGCAGAAAATGTCTCTGGAAACATGTAGAGTCAGGAAGGAACCTCAGGGCAAACCCTTAAATGAAGAAAGGCACCACATTAGAAAAATGTACCTAGTAGTCCAGCATCAGCAGGTTTTAAAATGTGCTCACCATCCCCTGGCATCCAGGACAGTTGGAGTTGCTCTGCACTAGCTCTGTGCTGGTAAAAAATCTCCCAAAGGAAGGGAGCAACCCCTTTCCAAATTATTTCGCTTGAGCCGCACGGCCAGATCACCCTCCAGACTACTGGCAAACCAGCCTGTCTTGGGGCCAGCAAACACTTTGCCAGGCAATGCCTGAAAGCTCTCCTGCCTTTACCAGCCACTGCCCCATTATCTGCCCGTGCCCTGGGGGGCTGCTGTCTGTTGGGTAAGAGAAAACCCAATTACACAATCCCGCTTCTCCCTCCCTCTCTTCCTACCATCCTCAGTGAGGGTGGTGAGTGTCGCTGTACACAGCTGCAGGGGGGTTTAAAGGTCCGTATCAACCAGTCCCATCCCTGCAGGTCACTCCAGCCTGAGTTCCCACACGTGTCCTTGGGAATGTGCCTCCCTCGGAGCAGATAACAGATACCCGGGCTTTGCTTTGCCCTCTGGGACGGCTTCCCTGCAGAGCGGGGAGAAGAGGGGGGTTAATTCAGGGTTTCATTAACCTAACAGTTGATTGCAAGAAAAGCTTGTCCTATATAGGAATTGTGTCAGGAAGTAGGATGAAGAGGAGGGGGAGAAGACAGTGGGTTTCAGCAACCCTGCTGCTTTTTCCAGCATCCCTTCCTTCAGCCAAGGCCCAGAAGAATGGAGTAGCTTGTGTGAGTTTGGCTCCCAGCTCCAGGCTCGTCAAAACTCCATGTGGGCAAGGAAAAGGCAAAGCTGTGCCATGGCGTGTGACCACCTCACGTAAGAAACACAGATGATGCCACAGGCATGGATATGGGGACACATGCAAGTCCATAGAGAACCTTCAGGCCATTTGCACGGCATCCATTCCCACACAAGAAATTGCACAGCTAAAATCTCCCTGCCCACACTTATGTGGCCTTCTAGAGATGTGTGGAGCACCCCTTGAGTGGGGGCAGAGCCATAGGTATGTACATCCCACATAACTGTAGGGATGCTCCTCAGCATGAAGGGAGAGGGATTAGAAGAGGGTGGTTTCAGAATTGGTTTTCACTGGTCTAAGCTGCTGCTGCCAGCAAAAAGGTTAGTGCCTTCATCCTGGCTGTGCCTTCTCCAGCTTCACGCATCAGCACTTGCGAGCAGGTGGCAAGGTGGAGCTGATCTGGCTGAAAACGACCCCAGCAGAACGAACAAACTGGGAAAGAAATGGGGGAAGGCACAGCTGGAGGGAGAGGGGAGAAGGCAGGAGAGCCACTTTTCTCTAGGAGCTTTTTTCCAAGTGACCCGCGCCAATTTTGAAACCACACCCTCAGTCACAGACAGAGATGTAAAAACGTCTGTTCCCAAGCGGAGTCGCATCATGGGGACACCCCTCCTCTCCAGAAGCACCCACTTGGCTGCCCTGCATGGCTGGAGAGGAGGGCGGGAGGAGGTTCTTACTCAGGACCTTCTGGAAGGGCCCGGGTGCAGCTCTGGGAACGTGTGAGGGCTGCAGAGGTGGAAGAAGGAACAGGAAAGGAAGGAAGGAGCTATTGTCACGGAGAGGGCTTTGTTTGACTGGCATTGCTGAGATTCCAGCGGCCCCGGTAGCCCCGAAGAGGCTCCTACAGAGGCTCTTGCCTGGACCAAGCCAGGGGGAAAGAGAAAGAGAGGCCAGACAGGTTGACAAGAGGGGCCTTGCCATTCCTGGAGCTGTGTTTTCTCGAGATAAGTCTGACCTATTCGCAGTCACTCCGGAGCAGTGGCAGGAGCCGGCCTTTACGTCTGACTTGACCTTCTATTGTGGCTCAGACACTGGAGGAGATTAAGGCCATAATCAAACAACCCCTGAGCTTTGAGGCATACCCGGCACGGGGCCGGGGCGATGCCGAGAAGCCCAGGCTTGCCAACAACTGCCAGGTCCAAAACAGCCAGCCTGGCATGTCCTGCCTTGGACTCACACCAGGCAGTCTGACTTGGGGAGGCCGGGGCGTCCCAAGGGGTCTAACTCACAGCACACACATCCAGTCACCGTTGATCCCCAAATCCTGTAGGACACCTCTAAAAGCAAGAGCCAACCACCTAGATCGATGGCTTGGAGTCAAGTCCAAGTCACTGTGGCAGACCAGCTCTGCCAGAAGCATCCAGCATGCTATTATTTTCTGCTTAGTTAAGACAAGTCCAGATCCAGGCCATAAAAAACTGGGGGGTGGAGGAGGAGGAGGAGAATGAGAAGAAGGTTGGCAGAAAGACTGAGATGTGGCAAAGGTACCAAAATCCTTGTTTCAAGAATCTTTGGTTGGCTGCTTCACTGGAAAGGACAAGGTCTTGCTGCGCCTTGGAGCACGTGCCCCTTCTCAAACCTGGGAGTGGTGGTTGTATAGGACATATATGTGATGAAGGCTGTCTCCAGATGCTCACACAAATATCTTGGTGAGTTGGCAGGGGAGGGGAAAGGGGCACGTGAGCTCCTTCATCGCTTCTGGGCCTTAGGGACCAGGGCAGTCAGCCCAGCACCTTTCCTCAAAAAAGGGGACAGGAGAAGAAAAGTAATGCCTTCAGGGCATGCCGGAGAAAGCAAGATGTTTTGCGTGTTTTAATCAAATTTTCATCAGAGGTGCGCACAGGAGACTGCATCCACTTGCCGTACCTCAGGCTGATGAATGCACACACTATGTTAGACAATCCTAAGGTGGTGTCAAGGGTCCTCTGCCAGCGCTGGCAGCAGTACCCACAGCGTGGGGTGTGTGTGAGCGGTGTGGGCAGCCCCCTCTGGGCAGTGCAAGGCTGTGGGGACCTCCCAGGACCCATTCACCCTGCATGAGGTCAGGAGAGTTGCCCTGGAGCAGCACATGGCCCACACATGGAGAAGGTCTTCGGGTGCAGAAGGTAAAGACCTGCAGGGTGGGCTTGACTTTAAGTCCAGCAAGAACTTGAAATGGCTGATATTTAAAAACAAATAGCTTTTCTTTTAACAAGAAAGCATCCTTGGATCCCGGCTGGATCCAAGGGCCTGCGAGACGTGAGGGTATATTTGTAGCATGCTCCCCTCCTTTATTGGGATTTTTCCATTCTCTGAGGTATCTCAACCCTCCCTCTGCCCAAGATAATGGAGAGGCAGCTAAAATGGCATTTTAAACTCTTGGCTCCCTCTACCAACAATTGGACAAAGCAAAGAGGCAGGATGGGAGAAACTGGCTTTCTGGAAACTTCTGATAGATGGAGAGGGGTCACACCCCCTTCAATAGAGATTGGAGTCGGGGGTCATTTTACATCTGCCTTTAATGAAGAATGGTGGGAAGGGAAATTTAGCTCCGATGAGCTAATTAAATATATATATAATTTCCACTCTGTTAGCAGGGGAAGAAAAAAAGCCTTGGAGCAGCTGCTAGGTCATTGTTTGCGAATTTAAAAATAAAAGTTTCTTGGCATAGATTTCCGAGATGGAGGCAGTGTCTTGCGTTGTCATTCCAGAGGGAAAGGGAGAGCAAGCAAAAGAAGGATGAGGCCAGGCAAGGATAGTTCAGCTTGACTACGTGTTGCTCAGGTGTGTCTTGGCTTTCGAGCCTCTTTTCCCTCTGGCTGGTTTAGGTAATCAACATCCTGCCCAGATGGTGAGCCTCCCCAGGGACAGATTTACAGGCCTCACGCCCTGAAGATCTGGGAGTGTCCTGTCATGGGGATGGCTAGTGCCTGGCAGTGCCCTGAGTGCATCGGTGGGGCTTAACGGCCCCAACCAGGCTCAGCTGGAACCACCACCCCTCTGCTCAGGGGCTCTATTTAAGCTCAGGTGCAGGTACCTGCTTCTGGCCTGAGCTATGTGGTAGGTATATCTGTGCCTGGCCTTGTCCCCAGCTGTCCTGGTCTCCTGACTGGTGCTCTCAGATGGACTCCAGACCTTTGGTGGTGGTAGCTTTGTCTCCAGGATGCACCTTGGACCTTCACTGCAGCCTTGTCTCCAGTGCTGTCTCTTGCTGTTCCTGACTGGACCTTGCCTTGTCTAATGCTGTGACTGGCGTCTGTCCCCATTGCTACCTTGGCAGTGCCGATCACCTGTGGGACAGCGTTGGCATTGTGCTTAGCCCTGGATCTGTCCCCAGTGTGGGGCAGCTCTGCTCCTGCTGCTTGCTGGACATGAGCTGAGGTCTCTCCACTCCTGAGCTGTGCATGATGGAGCCTGGTCCTTGGGCTGTGCGGGACCTGGCCCCACACCTCCACCTGGGCTGAAGGCTGAGGACCTTGCACCCCAACGCTACCCTAGGGCACTACTGCATCCCTCTTTGTCCCTGCAGCTCCTCAGCTCTGGTTCTCCCATGCCACCTACCACTACCTGGCCTCCCCACAGTGGGGGCTTGGCACCCCCTCCCATGTCTGCCTGCCTCTGGGACCTCTTTTTCATCTCTGTGTCTCTGAAGCAGATTCATGTCTCTGCCCGGCTTCCAAGTTACGATCCCAACCTGCCTCCAAGTTCCTTGTGCCCATAGTGTGACCCTGCCTTAGTTCTGTGCCACCATCCTGACCCAGGTCAATGTCTCTACCCTGGCTGTGTGTCACCCAACCAGCAGTAGCCAGGCCCAGGCACAAGGAGCAGTCCTCCGCAAGGTGTGAGAACATACCTTAATGTTTGTCAGTACGCTGAGTGCATTGCTGGGCCTTGCACCTGGGACTTGCACCTGGATGTCCTCATGGCCCAGGAGCTCTGTTTAACCTCAGCTATGCTGTAGGTGTACCCATGCGTGGTCCTGTCTCCTGCTGACCTGGCTTACTGACTGGTTGTCCTAGATGGACTCCAGACCCACTTTGTGGGTCTCTTCATCTCCAGTCCCATCTCTGTCTCTCCTCAGATACGGACTTTACCCAGATCAGCGGGGCCACCAGCTGGGCTGGGGTCACTCCTGGCTCCTGGCTTGTCCTCTTTTGAGGAGCAACCCTGTTCTTTCTGCTCCCTTGTGCTGGTGACAAGCCAGACCATGGTAGGAGGCCTCATCTCCAGTGGCCTTGGTGCTGGTTTTTCCCTTCCCACCCTGTTGCATTCATTAGCCTGATGCTTTCTGGCAGCGGCTGCATGTGGAACAGGAGACCTGAACTTTTCCATTCTCCATCCTCCAGCGCTGCCAATGGGCATTAAACTCACTCTCCACCAACAAATGGCTCCTGGCTGTCCCTATCTCTTCTTGAGCCCCACGTGCCATTCACCTTTGCTGAGAGGGAAGGAAAGGGGGCATTCCCCTCTGCCCTAGCTGTTCCAGATCCACTCACTTTCTCTGCTGCTCACATTATGTCGTCTGGGGCTGTGGCAAGTTCTCCCCCTCCCTGTGAGCACCTAGTGCTGCTCCTTCCCCCCTCTCCTGTCCCACCGAGGGCTCTGGCACGCTTGGTGTGCTGTCCTCAGCACACAGGAGTGTCATTCGAAAGACCCTGCCCCCAAACTCTTGGCAAAAGGGAAATTAATAATATTAATAATTTTTTAAAAGGCTCATAATCCCTCCTGCCCTGCCAGATTATGCAGCCAGGGAAAGAGAGCAAAGCGTGGGAGAGCCTGGCTGGCCTCAAAGCCCTGCTCCACCTGCTCACCGACTTGGCCACCAACCCGGGGAGGGTGAGAGGACGCTCTCAGGAGACACTGTTCAAAGCCAAAAGGGGGCAGGAGGAGTTTTCCTTGCTTTTGAGACAGTTCCCCAGCCCGTCTGCCTGGGTCCCGCTATCGGAAAGGATCTCTGCACCTCCCCGCAGATATGCTGGCAAGCTTCAGTTAGCTCCTGGTGTCCATCCCCATGTAGAAAATACTTGCTGGCCCATGCTCCCTTTTCCACTGACACCGAGCAGTGTGGTCAATACTCACAGTCTAGGGGTTTTTTTCCTCTCCAGGAGCAAGACAGACAGGCTTCCCGCGTGTGCACTTAAGACAAGTCTGTTCCTCAAGAGGTGTTGGCTCCCTCCTCACTGTGGTTATGGGAAGGCCTTTTTGTTTAAAGAGGAAAACAAATGAATAGATTCCCCTGACACCCAGCCTTATCAGGCATGAACCCAAGGGAGTCCCTTGTTTAAACATCAGGAGTACATTGCTGGATAACACCCCTCCTCTCCCCCGCCTTTTGGCTTTTTTTTTTTTTTTGTTGGGCGGGTTTTTTTCC
>NW_015094506.1:4028489-4034648 GCF_001431845.1 Calidris pugnax | reverse complement strand
CGTCAGGAGTTAGAAATGGATGGAATGCACTTTTGGAAGGCACATACTTCACAGGACTTTTCATTACAGAATTTAAAATAGAAGTTGCTGTTGTGTTTTTTTTTTTTTTTGGTTGGGTCAGGCTTTTTTCTCCCTCTATTTGCTCTTTTCTGAGCTGCTTGCTTCTTGCCAGAGCTGCTCGGGGAAAGCGGGAGGACAGCGAGGGTCCTACAAGCCACAGCTTCTGGGCTGGACCAGCACAGGGGCAGTGCTGCTCCAAGGACTTGCCGTGGCAGAGCTGGAGGCGAGGATGCTGCAAGCAGGTGGAAACATATGGACAGGGTGTTGGGGGCACGTCAGGGCCAGGACATGAGGAGACTGATGTGGGAGAGAAAGTTCCCTCCCTCTTGACCTTCGGTTTCCCTCTCCTGTCTGCACATCTAAGCCAGTGAGGCAAAAAACGGTGTGCTCTCCTCCTCACTGCCCTACAAAAATAGAGACTAGAGTCAAACTTGGAATTCCCCTCTGTCTCATCACTGGGGAGACAGGGTCTTGGTGGTGATCTCACCCCATCAGAAAACCTTTCTGTGCACCAGGCTAGCGAGCAATGAAGAGGGAGGCCGGGGAGGAGGAGGGGAGTCATGGCAGGAAACCAAGAACACATCAGACACTCTAAATTTAGATCTTTTTATTCAGCTCGGACAATATTCCTTGATTTCTCATTGTTCAGGAGAGGGCAGAGGGCAGGAGATCTATTGAAAGGCTTTGTCCTGAGAGATGCCACTTTGTCTGGGTATACGGGGGGCGGAGGAGTTGCAGATCGGGTCAGTCCAGCGTGGGCAAGAGGTGCATGTCCCACTGCTCCAAACTGGGCTGGGGTGGTGGGTGAGCATCTCTGAGAAGCCCAGGTACCTGCAAGGCAGAGGCTGGAGGTCCCCTCAACCCTGTGCACTCACCTCCATCCGTGATCAGGGTGGTGGTAGAGACCGGCATGAGGGCCCCTGAGCAAGCACCCCTGGCCGGCGAGCGGCACCTTTGCTTTGGGGCAGGTCCCCATGTCGGCGGGGCGTCAGAGACAGGGCGTGTATAGGATAAATACACACACCAGCTCTATACGTCTCGCTGCCTTTCCGGCATCGCAGCTCAAAGTCTATTTTTAAACTCCCTCCTTTATTATACAGGCCAGCAGATAGCGACGGCCTGCCTCCCGCCATGCCAGGGGTGCTGCTCTCCCGCGCGCCCCGGGGAGCGGGGTGTCCTCCATACCAACACCTCCCTCCACAGGGGTGCTGCAGGGTGTTTTGTCCCGCTGTGTCGGTGGGATGCTGTATTTGCTTGGGGCCAGCGGCTGACAGGAGGGAAATGAGCTGATGATGAGGGAAATGACCACAGGTGCAGCATCACCAAATCCTCCCCATGCTGGTGTCGGGGCAACCAAATCAGGGCAGGTGGGAGGCCCAGCTCTCACCGATGGTGCTCATGGTGCTTTCTACCTCAGCTGATGCCCTGACCCCCATAGAGCAGTATTTAGAGTGGGTTTTGCTCTGTGATGTGAGCAGTGATAGCGGGGGGTGGGGGTGGTGGTGAGGAAGAAGGGAGAGCCGCTTGCTTTTGGTTCTCGACCCTCATCTTCATTTCACATCATGAGTCATGTTACGTTCTGAGCTGAGTAACTGCTGGGGCTATTTTTACTCCAGCTCAGCAAGCTTCCTTCTCGCTGCTGCTGCTGCCACCGCCGCCACTGCCGCTCGCTGCGGACCCAGGGGCAAAGGATGGGGAGACGGTGAGTGGCAGAGGCCGTGGGCAGGGGAAGCGGTGTTTGGGGTGGTGTCAGTGGAAAGGGGGACCGCTGCCCACCTAATCAATTTGGAAACAAAAATAGCATATGCCTCTTGAAAAACAACAGATGACCTGCGATGTGTGGTGTATTCACACACACGCATACGTATATATTTATTATACTGGGAGAGGGGAAGGGGGGAGGGAGAGAAATTCCTTTAGAGTGCTATTCACCAGTCTGGAAAAATAAAGAAGGAAAGCAGAACATTTTTTCCTTTCATCAAAACAGGAAAGAGAGGGGGAATGGGGTGGGGAGCAGATCCATAGACATAATGGATGGCTGCCAGAGTAAGGAAATTGTTCCCTTCTACCCTAAACTTGGGGGTTGGGGGGGTGGAAGAAATATATGGTAGCGTGAGCAGGGAAGGCTGCATCCCCTCCTCCCCACCTGGCGTTGGAACGTGTATGCACACGGGAAAGGGCTGGGAAATCAGTGCCCCCAGCTTTGCCTTCTCTCTTTGAATCCTGCTCGAGCTGCAGATCCGCAGAGATGTGAAATGCCTTTGCCTTCTCCTTGACCCCAAAGCAGGGGGGCAGCAAGCCGGGAGCCCTTTCCCTCTCTGTCGTTGTCAGGGGCCGTGCTCTGCCCTCTGCATGTGGCTGTGTGCTCATCCCCCTTCCCCATCTTCTCCTCTCTGCCAGGTTTCTGCCAGGAACGGGTGAGATGCAGGAGGTGCTGAGGGGCTGGGGGAATCCCCCCGCTGGGGAGAGGCAGGCAGAGGGGGGTTCCCAGAGAAAAACTGGCAGGTCCCATCGCACGCTTGCTCTCCAGGTGACACCTTCCTTTTCCCCTGGAGCCAGTTGCTCGGTGAGGGCTTTACTCATCCTTGGAAAGCATTTTCCCTGCCAGCGCCAGGGGCGAGAAGGTGAATAATGCAAGCCCTGGGCACCCCGAGGCTCTGCTTTTCCCCCAGCACCAAATACAAACAGCAGGCTCCCTGCCTGTCTCAGTCTCCTTCCTTTGCTCTCTCTTCTCCTTTCCTCTTCTCTTCCTCTGTTAGACCTAACTCAGTCATTAGGAAGTGGGGGCAGCTCCTTGGGCAAACAACATACACAGTGGTGTAAGCTGTGTACGATGACTCCCTTCTGGTTGCTTGGGTCGGGATGCACTTCATACAACTGGGTGATGTGGTGTAAAACCGATGCGCCCACAGAATGGGCCTCCCGGTGTAAAACAGGCGTAAAACTTACTCTAGGTGCTTCGTTTCAGTGTCAGGGCTGCTCCCCTCCATTGACGGCTGCGGCAGCCCCGCGGAGTAGGCGTAGGGATTGCTCATCGTTCTCCTGAACTTAGAGACCAGAGTGGCAGCAACACCTCAGTGAGATACCTTGAGTGGGCGGGCTGACTACACGTCGGCTGTCAACACCTCCTAATTTCTTTCCATTGATTGTTTTTTTCAAAATAGGACTCATCATGGAGAGGCTGAGACATCTCAGCTGTTCAGACTGAGTCTTGCTTTCCATTGTAAGCCCTGTTTTTCTTCCTGCTGTTTCACAATTCCCTCCCCACTCTAGAAAAAAAAGAAATTAAAAAAAAAAAAAAGAAGATAAGATATCACCCCTCACATCGAGCCTCTGTGGATGGTGGCTAGTAGATCATTTTTTCCACCAACACGAGATGAGGGGACAGCAAGCTTGGAGCAAGGAACTGCCTATTGTCCTCGGACACGTGTTGCCCTCCTCCCTAGTGAAAAGAAAATAACCGAGGAGATGAGTTCAGCTGTTCGCAGGTTAGAAAGCTGCAGTGGTGGTGAAAGTGTTTTAATAAGAAACCCTGCTGCAGGCTCTTAAGAAATCTCTGTTTTTGTTGTGGTTTTTCTGTGGGGCCATTGCCAGCTTGCACAGTTGTGACCAGACCTTGTCAAGTCGCCGTGCTCATAATGGGACATTTTTACTGTCCAGTCGCTTGCTGTAGCCTCAAAATACCTCCCTGCCATATGCAGCAGTGGTTTCAAACTCTTGTCCTGTGACATCTGGGACATGGGTAGCCCTGGGGGCCTCTGCACCCACCCCACAGGCCAGGTGAGGGGAAGATAGAGTTGTGACCATTAGATTTAGGGGTTCGTGGGGTAAATGAGAATCTAATTTCACAAAAGCAAGAGAATCAAAGGACCCCCCTGCTCGGCTGAAGGCACAACACTTTACATGTGTGCGGTCCTATTGAACTCAATGCCAAAGAGACTGGCCCAGCCTACATCTAAAGGCTTCACTCAAGAAAAATCTGTCCCTGTCTTAAAAGCAGAGAGAGCAAGGAAAAGCGACTGCAGTCTGAGCAGCTTGAATATCATTTTGCTCTATTTCCAGGCAGGTCATAGGTAGATGATTAGTCAAATTCCAGACATCCTCTTCCTTGTTGTCTGGAGGTTCAACGGGGGATTAGCTTTTTGCTTCTGATGTCCAGCTTCTAAAAACTGCCCGGCATCATCCACATGAAAATAAATAACTCTATTTGTATCCCAGCTCGCATGTAATGGAGCCGGATATTTAAAAAAAAAACCAAACCACCCAACCAACACACCACACAGAGCCCCCCCCAAAAGCAAGCCCTGCAGCAGCTCTTGTTGCTACCGAGGAAGAAATTTGCAGCAGTCCCTGCTAGCTCTCTGCTGAGCCCTTCTCCTCGCCGGCGGTGATAGCTCTCCCTGCTGAGGAGTTTAATCAACCCTCCCACATGCAGGCTGTTCTGTCCTGGCCAGGCAGCCACTACGGCGTGGGGGACCCCCCACACAGCTCGAACGAGGTGGTGTGGAGGCAGTGGAGCCACGACAGGTTATTCAAGGGCAGAGATCCTCAAAGGGCACCCCAGCATCCATTTACCCCTTGTGAACTTTAAACACGTAAAGTGGTCATGGACATTCGGGACCTAGCTGCCATCAGCTCCCTCTAAGCAGATAAAAGGACTTCCAGAAGCTGGTTTGGCCATCCTAAATCCTCAGCTTTCCCCTTGCTGACCACCAAGGGGACCAGGGCTACAGTTTTCCTTTGGCCATAGCCCTCTGGAGCAAGGTGAGATGGACCCAGGCTCTTTTAAAACCCTTTTTTGGAACCTCCTACAGGAGTCTCAGTGCAGAGGTAGATATTACAGTAGTAGCTCCACCCTGCCAGAGGGTTGGAGCTGAATTGCCATCACGTGAAATGGCTGGTACGCTGCTGGCGGGCCAGGATGGAGAATGAGGAGAATTCTAAGAGCGTCGTGAGGAATTTGGGGTGGGACAAGACTAGCATGGCTGGAGCATCTAAGGTAAAGTCCTGTTAAGGTCTCTGGCGGTGGAAATGAGCGAAGGTATGCGCTGCATTTCCACTTCCTCCCACTTGAGCTCCAAAATTGGGACTGAGCCACTTCAGACTGGGTTTGAGGGACTCCCAGGACACTCCTTATCTCTGCACTTATGCCACCTCAGATGGCCTGGGCTTTGGAGCTGGCATGGCTCTGACAAAATCCCCACCTGTGGGGAAATCTTCCCCTTCTTCTTCTGGATCAGTGCAAAGTCTCGCTAATCCCTTGCCACCTAAGAGCATCTTGACACGCTGCCCTCTCATAGGACCTTTCATTTTGTGTTTGAGTTACCTGTCTCTGTTACAGGAGGAGCAGAGGAGCTATTGCTATTTAAGGAAGCCATGGAGGACCCTCGGTCCTCTTTGTGCCCCGGTGCTTCCCGACCAACATCCGCATCGCTGAGCCCAAAGTCAGGTTCAGGGGTGTAGCTAGACAAGCTGGGAGGTGTTGTCCGATGCCCACTAGAGAAGAACATTTGGTGGGCTGCCTGCTGCTCAGTTCTGGTAGCTGATCCTCGTACCCAGCCGCTTGGGATGATGGTGCATACATGAGCGCTGGTGCGAGACCGTGTGTTTCAGAGCTGCATGAGGCTCACAGCCACCCAGAGAGTCTAAGGGAGCATGTGTGACGCTGTGAGCTGAGGCCACTGGTACGCCGGTGGGTGTGAGAAAGGAAGAGAGAGGGGGAGAGTGAAGGAGAACACATGGGCGCCCAGGGATGTGTGAATGAGACAAAATTTGCACGTCGCTGTGCGTGCGTGTGAGCGGCTCCAACAGAAGCCTGCGCGTAGCATAGGGAAAGCAGGAAAGATGCTTGGGATTCAGAGGGAACGCCTGCCGAGCGCCTGCGGTGCATGACGGTGCAGGAATGTATCAGTGGATACGAGCCTGCACAAAGATGGTGCAGAAAACCCTCCTGGTGGTGCCTGGAGTCTGCTTTTGCGAGTGTGCGACTCCGTACATATGGGAGAGGGTGTGCGTATGGGTGTTTTTTCAATAGGATATGACTCTTCCTTGAACTCACCTGTTAGCAGCCTTCCCCTCCCCATCCCTCCTCCACCCCCA
>NW_015094506.1:3987381-4028408 GCF_001431845.1 Calidris pugnax | reverse complement strand
AATATCTGCTTGCTTAATTTCCCTTCAGATGTTTATTACATCGTGGAGATAATCATGCAGCAAAATACCTCCCAGTGCCACGAGCAACACCAGATTGTCTTTTAGCAACGTTTAAATTTCTCTGGCTTTTTTTTTTCCTCCCCCCACCCCTGCACACAAAGAGATTTAAGATATTAAAGCTGTCTCTCTCCCTGGAGCTAGCGGTGTAGCAGAGCAGGGAAGAAGGCGAGCTGAGCTTAAAGAAATGGTCTCCAGACTACAACAGGGAGAACCCAGGGCCAAAAAAATAACAAACTACCATGCTGGGAACTCTTTGCTTCTTATCTTTTGCCGAGGAGGAAGGAATTTCTGTCCCCGTTCCTCAGGCGGTATTAAAGCCACATTATGTGGGTTATTACAGCATTAGTCATTTTTAATTAATTTATCATTTAAATTAACACACTTTTTATTTTGTCAGCAGTGGACTGCTACTCCCTCACTAGATTTTTCGCCTTGATACCCAGCCAAGAGGAGGATGGCAAGTTTATGCTCCACCCATCTCCTCTCCTTTATAAAAGGAGCAGCCCCAAGTGCCAGTTTAGTCTCTCTTGCAGCTCGCAGGCTAAAATAAAGACCCATCGGCTCGCTCGCCTCCCCTTCAATTTTACCTTTTCAGCTTTTTATTATTTTTATTTTTTTCTTCTCCCTTTCTCGTCGCAACAGAGGGCGGGAGGCGGCAGCGGCTCCGCTCTGAGGCTTGTCAAGGCTCAGCGCACACGCACACGCAACCAACCCAGAGCGAAAACATTTGCTCTCACCTGTCTCCAAACCCAAAGCAAACCTCAGGTCCCAGCGACACTTCAGCCGGGAAGGCAGCCCAGCCAGAATCTCATGCGAGGGGAAGGCATTCAGCGCACGGTAGCAACTTTTCGCTAAAAAGCGAGCGGGCGTAAAGAAGAAAAGGAGAATTTTAAGAAAAGGACACCTTAAGGAAGAAGATTTTATGTTTTGGATTTCATACCAAACTTTGGAAAAGTTTTTCATTATCATTTTGTGCGTCTCCTTCTGAGGACATTCAGCTGTCGTTACCTGTATGTAAAATCTTCCACGCGTGTATATTTTAAGAAGGAAGGAAACCCAAGAGGGGCAAACCAGCATGTGGACCACCTAGCAGAAAGGCAACAGCGAAGCATCCCTTGCGGCCAGGGGGGCGCAGGCTCCGGATGCGTCTAATTATTTCGAGGGACTGCATTATTTTCTCCACCGGGCTTATGAGATAGCGCGGAGGCAGGCGAGTCACCCAGCGTTACTCCTCACTCCCCACCACCACCACCGCCACCTCCTTCTTCCTCCTCCTCCTCCTCCGGGGGCTCCCGCCGCTCTCCCACCCGCAGCCGGGCTCGGAGGGGGAATGGGGGGTGGCGGCGCCCTCCATGCCTGAGCCCGGGCGGCCGCGGGGCTGCTCTCTGCGGGAAGCGCTCTCCCTCCCCGGGGGCTCGCCGTCCATGTGCCCGCAACCGGCGGGGCCTGAAGTCGGGATGAATTTCGGCGTGGTCTTCGCCTTCGTCCTCTCCCTGCCCCTGGCCCGCCTGGAGGTGAGTTTGCCGGTACCGGCAGCGGGCGGTGCTGCCGAGCTGCCAGCCCCGGGGCGGCGGGGAGGCAACGGAGAAGGTGGTGGGGGGGGTGGTGGGGAGGTCGGTGGCGGCGGCGGCGGTGGCGGCTCCTCCCGCCCCGCAGGTGGCCGGTGTTGGGGTCGGGGGGAGCGGAGCTGCAGGGCGGGGAGGGGCGGCGGCTCTCCTGCCCCTTTGGGAGGGGAAGGGCTGGGGTAGGGGGGCGCTAATGGCGAGCAGAGCCCTGAGGGGGGGCCACCGTTAGGGCTGTTTACCTGCCCCTTCCCTCAGGAGGGGTCTCCTCCCCTCAATGGGAGGTGGGTTTCACCTGGAAATCATCCCACCCCCCTGTATGTCCCAGGCTGGAGTCAGCACGTGGCTGGTGGGGAAGGGGAGATGGGGCTGAACACCTCCACCTTGGTCAATGCGGGGAATGGGGGTGTTGATGGGGAGTCCCCCCCCCGGGGACCCCACAGCCTCCCCCAGCGGCTGTCACCCCACTGAGCCTCTCACCCCCTCCGGTTGTTATTTTGGCATTTATTTTGGCATCTGGGACCGAAGCCAGGTTGGTTGCCACCTCCAGCGTGAACCCCCAGCTGGTATCACCAAGGGGCTGACGGAGAAGGGGGGGCAAGCTTTGAAAGGGGTGAGGAAGGGGGGCATCATGGCTAGAGACACGGGCACCGGGGTGGCACAGTTATTAAGGAAGGTGTGTTTCCAGCTGGGGCCGTGGGAGAAGGCAGGGGATGAGTGTCTCTGCCCATGGTCACGCAAGCGTCTTATCCCGCAGCCCCCCTGCATGCTCCGCTCGGGGGGGGGCCAGGCACAGGGCGGGGGCCAGGTGGTGGGATTTGGCTGATGGAGGTACACCCCAACCCTCTTTGGTTTCCCCGTGTGTGGAAATCAAAGCCTCACCCTGAGCCGCGGTGGAGGGCAAGGAGCCCCAAATCCTTTGACCGCTCCCACCGCGTTTCATGGCCCGATCGCGTGCGGATTGAGGGGATCAGAAAGTCCTTCACATTTCTGCACTGTTCTTGGTTCCCACTTCAGCTCTACCCAAGGATCTACAGCTTGGGGGTTGTCAGGGGCAGGAAATATCCTTCCACCAAAACTTTCTTGCCTTTGCATCATTTCTGGTTTGTTTTTTTTCCTTCCCCATTTTCAGGCAGCCCCTCTTGTGGGCGGCAGGGAAGGGGTTGGGTGTGAAGCATCACATCACCTCCTTATGAGCCCATTTTGCCCTTGCCCAAGCCGCAAAGGGAAGCAGTTAGAGCTGTGGGCTGCCCAGTGGTTATGTTTGTTTTGGGCAGAGGATGGTATTTCCTTTGTGGGTGGCTCAGATCTCTTTCTCCCGTGCAACATGAAACATCAGCTATGGTTGGCGCTGGGGAAGGGTGAAGATGGAAGTGTCTGATCCCAGGGGGGCTGTTCTTCTGTGCTGTCATCCCATTAAAAGACCGCACAGCTCTGTGACAGCCTCGTAGGGTTAGAGTTTGGGAATTCTGGCTCTAGGTTTCTTGGGAGGAATCGTGATGTTTGACGTTTTATGACCAGAGAAGCAAGGAGGTGTCTGCTTGGGTAGATGCTCGGCTGCCTGCAGCCATTCCCCACATCTGCTTTGAGGGCAGTGTGTTGCACCTCTGCACCAGGCGCATACCAGGTTGCTGAACCATAGTCATCCTCTGAACAGAGCTTGCACCTCCTCCCCAGCCCTGCTGGAGAAAGGGCACAGGGAAAAGCAGCTCCCCCTGATCAGCCGAGGCCTGAGCCGGGAGATGGAGCCTCTCGAGTCCCTCTCCCTCTTCGATCACACCCATCTGGAGCTGGAGGGCCCTGGAGCTCTTCCAGCAGGAGGGAGCACGCTCCAGCCTCAGCGGGAAGGTATTTGCCAGTTGGGAAGCGAGGATGCTAAACCCATTTGCATTTGCCCTGCGGGCTGTAATAGTTGCCTTGCAACATTTACAGAGATGGGCTGAGCCCCTCGTGGTTGTGGTGGGGTGAAGCCCCACTGGCAGGGCTTTCTGGAATTCCCGAGGAATGGGGTGCGGCCGGGCGCTTGCTTATAACCTCGGCCCGGCTCCCCATCGCCTCTTCCCGGTGCAAGGCTCCGGGGCTCTTCCCAAGTCTTCCCAGCGTGAGGCTGTGACAAGGACAAAGCAGTGGAAGCCGGGATGGATGACATGTCTGGGGTGAGCTCGTGGAAGGAGCCAGGCGAGTGGTCCCTGCCTCCCTCTCACCATCAGCTGATGCGCAGCGGCAGGAGAGAATGACAGTGGCTCCTGCGCTGTTTCCACCGCTGCCGGTACCCGACCAGCCCCGGGGGTTGGAAATACCTCCAGCCCTCACAGGGGAGGTGTGGGGGGAGCCTGGGAGAGCAGGGTGGGGCAGCGGGGTCCCCCTTGAAATGGGAAAAAGAGTGGGTAGGTCTGGCTGTATTTTAGGAACGTGGGCTGGATCAAACGATCAAACATTAAGTTGGATTCTTTTAAGGGAGGAAAACATAAGTCACCGCCCCACATGGAAGGGGCTTGTGTGATAAGGGTTGTGGGGAGAGGCATGCGTGGTCCTCTGGCAAGTGGGTGTCGGGGTCCCCCTGTGATGCTGGGGTGATGCTGGAAGGGTGGAAGGCCTGTGACAGGGGAGCAAGTGCCTCTGGGGTTCAGCAGGCTGGTGGCAGGTGCTGCTGGTCTTGTGCTCTGCCAGGGAATGCCGTGGATTCTCCCCTCGGGGTCCTCATGTCGGCTTCAGAGGGAATTAAAAAATGCTGTTTGTTTGGGGTTTTTTTTGCCTGGCTGATCGCTCGAGACCCTGCTGCCAAGATCCCCTGCCGTGGTCTGTGTGGAGGTGCTTGGGAAAGTCCTCCTCTCCTGGGCAGAGGAGCAGACAGCCGGGTGCTGCCGCTGCCCTTCTCTCCTTCCCTGTGCAGTCACACGTGGGTGCGTAGACCCAAAAAAAAAAAAAGAGGACTGGAGGAGTCCTCACCTTGGGAGTGTCCTTGGCTGGTTCCTTCGAGCCCTGAGGGTCTGCTTTCCCTGCTGGTTGCACAATCTTCACTCCCTCCTCCTGGGTATCTGCTGTGCTGCCGGGTGAGACGCACCTCTGGGCCAGAGGAGACTCTTGCCTGTGAACAGCCGGAGGGAGGACTGGACCACAGCCCTGCGTGCCACCTCGGCAGCAGCTACCATCCCCGGTGCTCTAAAGCACACATTGGCAGAAAGCTCCAGAAGGAGGGGGTGGTGGGATTTAGGGAGAAGGCTGATTTTGGGGACAAGCTATGTGTGGGGAGGGGGGATGCTGCCAAAGAGCACTGCTGGCGTCTGGGAGGAGGGAGGCAAAGGGGATGCAGCCAAGAGGCCCCCACGGTGTCACAGCCACCCGGGTGCTCTGCTGCCTTGTCTCAGGTGTGCCGTGGGCTCTTGCCCCCCAAGTGACAGCAGCCAGGAGAAGGGGAGGGGGCGTCCCTCGCAGGGGACTGGAAGAGTGGGGTGTGCCCCCATGGTTCGGGGTGGGATCCAGGCACTGCGGGCAGAGGGAGGGAGGGAAGGAAGAACAAACTCACTTTCTTCTAGGAATTCAGGGCCTCGCAGGAATACGAGGCCAGGCCTTGGGGCACTTGACAGCCAGCCAGGAGTCCATTGAGACAAAAGTCTTCTTTGATCTGCCGTGCAGTTAAAAAAGGAGATTGTTAACCTGTGTTAGACAAATAGTTCCAGAGGAGCTGCTAAGCAGGAAAAGCACTGGCTGCTTGGGCTGGTCTGCTGGGCATCCCACCACCTGCATTGCTCCTCCACCTTCTGACCCCGTGGGATCAGGTGGAGGTGGCTGGTGGACCTCTGCTTCCCCGTGTCCCATTCCCACCAAGTGCCCCAAGCCTGGGTATGTGCAGTGCCCAGATCTCAGAGCTTCCCAGGCACAGGGTTGGCATGGGGGGGGCAAAGGCATGTCTGTTCCCAGTCACAGACCCCAAAGGGAGCAAGGACAAGAGGTCCAGCTCAGGTAACTGCTCTTAGGCCAGCCTTGGACACGGTTCTGTGGCACAAGAGGAAAGGAAGGAGCTTCACAGGCTTGTGGTTGTCACTGGCAGAGCTGCCTCACAAACCCCGGGGAGGAGGACAGGATTATGAGCCATGTGGTCTGGTGATATGCCGTAGCCATGCTGATAGTATCTGCAACAAGAAAAAATTGGCACCTAAAACTGCTGCTGTGAGCAGGGAGTGGAGCTTATTCCTACAGGCAGTCAGTCCCCAGCAATCCGGCTCCTGAGGGCCTGCATTTGCAGTCCCTGATTCATATCTCTTTCCCCTGCTCAGTTAGCAAGGTGACACCTCCCAGCTCGCCTCCAAAGTCACCGACTCCCGTAACACCTGCCCACGCTCTCCCCCAGCGAGTGCCCGAGTTTAAAATAAAAGTTCCATTTCCTACACGTATTAAGTGTCAGGAAGGACCAGGGGCACCCGTGCGGAGCAGCGTTTGTGCACAAATGCGCTCGGCTGACAGGTGCCAACATTAAAAAGCCTGCAATTTCACCGCCCAGCCCTGAGCTCTGGCTGCAAGTAGTGGGAATTGCAAATGATCCCTTCCCCGGTGAACGCCGTGTGTGGCGCAGGGCAGGGCAGTGCTGCAGAGCCTCTCCGGCTCTGGGCTCTCAGTCCCACTCTTCCTGGCGCGGCAGGAGTTGTCAGAAGGCATCTTCATTTCGCAGCTATTCAGTGATCCCTGAATCACACGAGTCTCTCTCTCGCCGTGCGTTCAATCACTGACGCTGCTTCCCTCTCCCTTGGAGACTGAAGAAGTAATGCCTGGGGATCTAAAATCTGCTTTTTGCTGCAGGCGGGCAGCCAGATCTGTGGTGAGATGTGACAGCGACAGGGACGGAGCCGGGCAGAGAGGCTCGATCTGACTGGAGCTCTCTGGTGGATCTGGCTGAGGAGGTTTAAGACACTAGTGTTATCTGCTATCCCAGGAGATTTTTGCCCTGTGACTTGGGCTGCAGCAGCCTTCAAGCCCCCTATGTCTTAGTTTAAGTTATAGGTGGCCTAGAAGGGCTGAGGAGGGAGAACTCCTATTGCCCTGACAGCAGAAGCAAAAGGCGGGTGGCCAAGGGACTGGCACGTGTGGGAGGGTGCCATGCTCAAGCAGCCATGCATGAGTAGCCATAGGCTTGGCTAAAGCCCTTATGGTTTAAAAGCCAACGTTTAACCGCCTGCCTGGGGGTTTTCCTCTGCTCCGAGCAGAAGGGAAATGTTCTGCGCTGAACGCAGGCAGGGAATGAATAGCTGTACATGAGAAGGACCACACACGTGCCACCAACTGTCCATAAAAACCCACACGAAAATCCCAGCATCTCACAAGCACACGAGCCAAGTTCTCCTCTCAGTTACAGGGGCATGTGTAGGGCTGTGGCTCAGACGGCATCCAGCACCCGGCTGAAAGAGCAGCTTTTCCGCATGAGTAGCCCTGAAAGAAGAGAGCTAGGAGCTAAGCAAACACTTTGGCCAGTACTTTCCTCCGTCTCTTTTTCTAGTCTTTCGGAAGTACGTTTTAATCAGTGCTTGCTTTCCCACACCGCTCCTTTGTAGTCTTATGAAGTGCTGTCACCGGGGCCCATTCAAGCCTGGTGCCAGAGTAAAATTCCCAAGAGATTGATGGCGTTGCACCTGCCTGCACAAACCCTGAATTTGGCCCACCGTCTGATACCTGCAAACCTGCTTACTTAAGCTTTTTTTTGGCACTAGCCCTGCTACGACACCCAAAGCTCCCATGGGTTTCTTCATCCAAATCAGCTCCTCAGCCCACCACCTCCAGCAGCCTTTCACGTCCTCCCTGCAGCGTTGGTGGTTTCACCCCAGGCTCATGCTGGAGCAGCCAGCTCAGCTGCGAAGGTCAATCTTCCTCTCCAACCCCAACTTTTTTTTTTTAAACGAGTATGCAAATGGTGTATATTATTGGGCCGCTGTGGTTTGAAAACACACGCGCACGCACACGCACACACACACGATATCTCACAAAGCCCGTGAGGGAGTTTCATAACAGAGGGAAATATTGGGAAGGTTTTATCTGATAGTGTAAGGGAAGTCTGTTAAAACGCCTTTACTGCAGGCAGCAGGAATGAGAGGCCACCTGGAGAAGTCATACAGCACTGGAGAAGGAAGCCTTGCTGGCTGCTTGCATCGCATTCAAGGCTCTGCTGTGCAGCCCAGGGCATTTTTGGGCTTTTTCAGTTTCCCATCCGCTTTGTGAGAGGCAGCAAGTGGGGCTCTCTGGGGCTGTCTTGCTTTTGCCCAGATTTCAGGCTCGTGACTTCATGAGGGCACGTCTTTGCATTTTGCTGGTTCTGTTGTGCCTCGTCCGCGCTCCCTTGATTCCCTCCGCTCCCGCTCCGTGATGCAGTATTTGCAGATCACCCCTCTAACGCTTGTTTCTCCCCTTCTTTTCTTTTTGTCATCTGGCAGGGGGACCCCATACCCGAAGACATTTATGAGATTTTGGGTGGCAGCTCAGTGCGCTCCATCAGCGACCTCCAGCGTGCCCTGCGGATAGACTCCGTAGGTAAATCTCCTCTTCACCAAACACTCCTCTATTTTTTTCTTAACTCTTTGGTGGGGAGGGAGGGAATATTCTCTTTTCCAGCAGGCACACTATCAACAGACCTCACTATAAATATAGGAACCATTCAGGAGCCAAGACCTGGGTATTTACACACCTCGCTCCCCTGAAACGTGTGGGAGTTAGGCAACTAGATGTTTTTTTAGATCTTCTCCTAACTGCCTGGTCTCTTGAGGGATACTGGCTTCCAAAAATGATAGGAGGTGGGCAAGCTGAGTGTGAGGAACTGAGGTCAGCACTTTTGACCCAGGCAGCAGGGCTTGAATTGGCCAAGGATCAGTTTAGGAGGTGGAAATCGAGTGACAGAGGAGGAAAGGGCTGAGTGGGTTCCCAAGTTTAGCATCCCCAAAAGCCCACGGGCTCCCAGAGGCTCTTAGGACGGGAGCAGCCGAGCACGTGTCCGGGGGTGAGATGCGGGACAGGGGCTAAGTCAGGGTAGCGTGGCTTCACCTCCTGCCCGTAGATAAGAGCTCCGGGGGCTGCAGTGCCTCGGGGTCACTTGGCCAGGCTGAGCGTGGCCAGCGGCAGGAGCGGCGAAGCGTGGAGGGGTCGGCACGTGTGGGAATTGGAGCACGCGCCACGGCGGCGGGGCTGGCCCAGGAATTTATTTATAAACGGTCTCTTCAGAGCAAATTCCTTTCTATTCTAACCCTGCTCCCGCCCGTCGTCCCCCGGCCCCCCCAGCTCGCCTTCTCTCTCGTGTTTTGTCTGTTTGGAGCTTTGTAATCCTTGCCGAGACACTATCTACGGGGGAACAGAATTTCCTGCTTTTGTTTCCTATGCCAGTCCAACCACTGGCGCAGTCTCAAAAGCATTCCCGCTGCCTTTCAAAACGGCCCTGGAGGGGCAGGGGGGGGAAAGCGAGGGGGAGGGCACCAGCTGCGTTCAGCTATTGTTTGCCTTAGAAAGAGGCGACCAGGCTCCCCACCACCGCCACGGCCGCTCCCTGCCCTCACCAGTTCCCTCCTCCTCGTCCACGAGCCACACAATGGGGCAACTTCCAAAATTAGCCTCTGCTGGATTGTCCCAGGCTGGTCCCCCCCGCCGCCCAAACCCTCTTCAGTGCTGACCCGGGGTGTAGAAGGACAACCTGGGGGAGGGAGGGATATGGTTTTCAATGGGAGATTTGTTTCGTGTCAACAGTTGTTGCTGTTTCCCCCCCCACCTCTGTCTCTCTGCACTCATTAACTCAACCTCTGCGCAAAAGGCAGCCCCCACCCTCGTTTGATAAGATGCCAGGCGGCGCGGGATGGAGGGGTGGGGAAGGAGCGGCTGAGAAGATGCGTGCAGTCTGTCATGTCCCCGTGTCTAAGGAACAGCTACATCTCTATCGCAGTTACTAACCGCCCTCACGGTTCAGAAATAAAATGGGCTTCTCACATTGGCTTGGAAAGCCCAGGGGTATGGGAGAAGGCTGCAGAGCTTTGAGTCGCTGGTTTCACTTCAGGTCCCAGATGGGAAAGGCTGGTCAGGGAAACAGGAGACGGTGTTGGGAAGTTATCTCTTCGTTACACCCTGTGGCTCTCCTCTGCTCCCAGGTAGTGACCAAGGGGCATCACCGTTTGCTTGCCCTGTGTGAAATTAGTGTATTAGCAAAACAATCCCAAATAATCAGCTGGAGCTATTCCCCTGTGCTACCCACGCACCCTGTATGTGTCACAACTGCTGCCCTCCACTGACTGCACAGGGACCTAGGATTAGGCATCTTCAGGAGGAAGATGAGCTGAGATATTGCTCTCCGACCTTAGACACTGAGGTAGACCAAACAGCAGAGGTGTGGAGAGTGGGGGTCATCTCCCTTAATTTTGACTGCCCACAAAGCAGGCATGACCATCTAAGCCAGTCATCCAGACACCCTCTGTAGCTTCTGGAGAACTACATACCCTTCTAGAGCATGATCCACCAGATCTCATTTTGGGTGTCTGCCTTTGGGTGAGATGAATGGTGTCCTAGAATTGATCACACCTCTCCAGCTGCTTTAAAGGGTGTGTGTCTGTCCATCTTACACATAGATGTTGACTGCTCAGGCACATGATTCCTGCCTTGTGAATATAGCCTTTGTCCACACATCCCAAATCCTTCAGCAATTGCTTCAGAGCTGAGCAGAGGACAATGTCCCTGCTCCCCCTTATAAGAGGACTGCATTAGGGCAGGACCGAGGAAGAGGGATGGGACATGATAGTTATGGGAAGTCTGCTCCACCGCATATCTGATAAACAGAGATCTTCCACTGGCCCCAAATTTCCCTTCAAGAAAATTGCTCCCTTGATGCTGACGTCCATTCAGCTTCCTTCAGCTGCTAAAGCAGGTCGGAGAAGGAAAGAGCTGTGGCTGGGTGGGAGCTATCTCCGAGCGCGGCCATTGTCCGGAGCTCAGGAGGGGCTGCGTGTTGGAGTGCTCCATGGGGATTATGGGCATTTCTCTATTCAGCGCTTCCTATGGGAAAAAGCAGTGGGGTGGGAGGGAACTGCTCAGGGCTGGCCTGAATGCTATCTGCCTTCCTCTCCCATCACTGACTGAACTACCTCCAGATCCTGCAGCTTACCTTAGAGTAGGATAGGGGAAAAAGCCATTTCAACTTTATTGTTCTGTTCTTCTGTCATAAAACTGACTCTAACCTAGAGTGGCTGTGGTGGGTTGAGAGAAAGAAAGCGGGCACCCCACCTCCCATCCATCATCCCCTTCACTTGCCCCCTCAAACCTCAGCTCTCCCAGTCCCAAGACATCCCAGCAAATGTTATATACCAAACTTTCTGCTGGTCCCATCTGATCTTTGACCCTCCTTGCTGTATCCTGGTCTCAGATGGCTGCTCTGAATCCCTTTTCTACTTCTCTCTGACACCAGAAAGCCCTGCTGCAGGCCTTGTCATTCTTGAGCTGGAGCTTTCCTCTCCCAGACCTGACGGGGACCCCGCTCTCACCATAGTCTTGTTGCTTTGAGCTGCCTAGTCTGAGCCAAGAGCAAACCCAGGGTCTCCATGCCCCAGCAAAGCTGTGACCTTGCTGGTGGATTTACACCTAACGTGACATACTGGGGCTGTGGCTTATCCCACATCTCTGCACTTTGCCTGATGAAGAGAGCACAAGTGCCTGCTGTCTCCTTCTGCCTCTGCCTGCCACTATTAGATCATGTATTTCCCTTTTCAGAGGAGGATAGCTTGAGCCTGGACCTGAACGCATCTCAACCTGGTCAAAACCCTGTGGCCCTGTCACGAGAGCGACGAAGCCTAGGTGAGTGGGGGGTGTTGCACCTCAGGACTGTTGGGGCCCTCACCTGAGCAGCTGTGGGTGGGTGCAGATGCACATCTGAGATATATATTTTGGGGGGGTAGAGGTTATAGTGCGCATGGATGTGTAGACAGATGAGAAGGAGGGTCTGGGCCTCACACAGGAGCTGGGTGTTAGGCTCTAGGAGGGCAGGAGAGGATTCTGGAGCTCTGCAAGATGCTCTGCTTTAAATCCTACTGGTGCTGATTTGCTCTAAAGAAGTGTCATCTCCTGCCTAGGACTGTCCCTGCAGTGAGAAGTATCTTGTTACTGAGGGCTCCTCCACAAGGCACAGCTCTGTCCAGGGAGGGGGCTGGAGGGGTGGGAGAAGGAGAAAGAACATATGTGTGTCAGGGAAAGCCGTGTGGGGTCTTTCTCCTCCAGTAGCGGGTTGGTAACAGCTGCAAAGCCTGTTTCATCTCCCCTTCTTCTCTTGGCCCTCCACAGATGCTCTGGCAGCAGCAGAGCCAGCTGTCCTCGCCGAGTGCAAGACGCGGGCGGTGGTCTTTGAAATCTCCCGCAACATGGTGGACAGCACCAACGCCAACTTTGTGGTGTGGCCGCCCTGCGTGGAGGTGCAGCGCTGCTCCGGCTGTTGCAACAACCGCAACGTGCAGTGTCGGCCCACCCAGATTCGTGTCCGGCACGTCCAGGTGAGGGAGACGATTCCTGCTGCTCCTTCCTCCCACAGGCCACCTCCATCCCTACCCCCCAAAAACCCAAAACCGCAGCGGCGCTCGGGGCACAAGGCTCACACAGCTGTCTCTTCCCTGGTACCCCCTTCTGCAGTCATGTCTTCTGCGTTAGCCACGAAGCACTGCAGCCTCTGGCGGGGTGTGGGTGACATCCCTGCAGGGTGTGGGATGCAGGGTGACATCCCTGATGGCTGCCGGGAGGGATGGTGCCATCCAGCAGCTGGGGACTGTCACCGCAGTGGAGCCACAGGGCCACCATCCCCAGCTGCAGCTCCCACGCCACGGCTGATTCTGTGGCTGGAGGTGGCCTCCTCTGCTCTATGAGAGCAGAAGAACCAGGGCACTTCCACCGCAGGAACTGTTTTCGATGCAAAAAGAGGGGGGCTTGCAGTGGTGGTCTCCATCCCTCCCGCTGCCGCAGCTTCTTCCCAAGAACACCCACTGGAGCTGCTTCTCCTCTTTCTCAGCCCCACGGTTACCTCCTGAGCCGCCCCAGCAGCAAGCAGGCACCTGATGGCTAACCTCTTGCTCCCATCCTCACGGCTACCAGTGATCTCCTCGCAGCTTCCTCTCAGACAGCTTGTTTAAAAATAATACTCATCCCATACTAATCCACTGCCTGAGCCGTAAGAGACTCCCCCAGGCAGGCGGCAGAGGTTGGCTGGGAGAGGTTGTGTTCACACAGCCCTTCTCATCAGGAAATTCCTTTCTCAGAAAAGCCAGGCCGAATGAGGGAAAAATGGGGGGGGGGGTGGATGCGTGCGGGGGGAGCAGGAGTTGTTTTTGTGGAAAAAACAAGTGAGAGGTCAAAAGCCAGGCTGAAAAAGTGACCTGGAAATGGTTTCTTTGAGGACAGAGGTCTCTCTATTGTTTGGCTGGAAGTGTTTGTCTAGCGAGCAGCGTGTGGTCCGAAGCGTGTGGAGTGGGCTTTCAAGGAAAGATAAACAGCCTGGCTGCTGCGGAGGGATGCTGCTGGGGGCAGTGGGTTTGGAGGAATTCAATCCCGGGCGCGCGGCAGAGCAAGTATTTATAGCTTGTGGAGCACTTCAGGCACCGCGGCCTCGTTAGATAAGCCCAGTGGGGTCAGGCTCGGCTGCTCCTGGAGTGGGAGGACCCCCCCTAGAAGGCTCGTGCCCCGTGGTGGGATGTGGAGCAGTGAGTCTTCCCTCTGAGTCAGCGCTGGTGGAGAGTCCGAGGGAATTTCCAGAGCACCGCCTTTCCCCTGAAACGCAGAGCTGAGAGCTGGAGACAAATTCAGACAGGCCTCGGCAGAGCCGGGGAAGCTGCGTTTGCTTGCATGGGGCCTGAGCCTTTCTCCTTTCGCCCTTCCTCTAGGATCCTGTGGGAATTAATTCTGGTTGCCCCTAGGTCCCTGCCACCGCAGCTGTCAGAAACAGGCTGGTGTGTTCTGCATGTCCCTCGTTCCTGCCTGTGGTGACCCAGCCATCCTGCTTAAGCAGCGGCAGCATTTGGGAATGGGGGAAAACAACCGGTCACATCCCAACTTGCCTGGTCTAGGTCTGCTCTGCTCTGCTGGTCTGCACAGAATTACCTCCCATCCACACCACCCCTGGGTCTGACCCGTGCTCTATAAACTGCCTTCTGACCCTTTGGGAAGAAAGCCAGTACTGAAGGGTACTAACACTGATGATTTTTACAGAGTGGGAGCCGCAGCTGGCTTCATCTTTTCCTTGCCTCTCTCTTCCCAACAGGTGAACAAGATCGAATTTGTCCAGAGGAAGCCAAAATTCAAAAAAGTCGTTGTGCCTTTGGAGGACCACGTGCAGTGCCGGTGTGAAGCAGTGTCCCGTCAGCCCCCCAGGAGCAGCCGGCCGGGGCCGCGCGAACAGAAACGTAAGGATCTTGGCATGGGTAGAGTGGAGGGAGGCGTGAGAAGAGAGGCTGGGGAGAGGGGAAAGAGCCCTCCCCTGGTTTTAATCTGCTTTGCTCCAGTGAATCCCATGGGCCCTCGCTGGTTTATACCAACTGAGGGACCTTTCCCAGGATGTCTGCCTGCCAGCAAGGGGCTGAAACCGAGGGAAATGCAGGAGGGGAAGGTGAGAGGTGAGAGGAAGGACACCGTGGTAAAAGGGAGAGGGCAGGGACGGTGGAGAACAGAGGACAAGGGACAGAAGAACAGGAGAAGGAGGCCCTGTGGCCCTACTGTTGCAGAGCTCTTGGTTGACAGTGTGTGGAGAAAGATATTTGAGCGTGACCCGGCTGCCCCTCGCTGTACAGACACTCTCCCCTCTGTTTTGGCAGGCTTGTCGCCGTCGTTCACCACAGCCGCTGTCTCACAGAGGCAGCGAGTACGCCGACCGCCGGTGCAGAAGAGGAAACATAAGAAGTACAAGCATGTCAACGATAAGAAAGTGCTGAAAGAAATCCTCATAGCATAGAAGTGCTGGCAGGGGAGAGAGAGCACAAGGCAGGTAACAGCAAGCTGCTTGTCCAGTTGGGAGAAACGCTCTCCCAGGACACGGTTCTGCCCGAGCACCTCCAACGCTTCCCACAGTACCAGCCCCTCATTTCGTGTGGGGCTTCTGCAGGGCCTAGGTGTGACAGAGCCGGGGGTGAAGGATGGGGAAGGTTTAGGCTGAGACCCAACACATGTGTCCTGTTTATGGCTTTATGGCTCTTTGCAGAGGTGGAGGGATCATGCTGCAACCATACGTGCTCTCAGGCCCTGCCCTCTGCTTTCTCTGCCTCCCTCACAGGCAGAGAGCGAGCCTGACTTCCCTCTGCACCTAAATCCCCTTGGGGTCCGTGTAATTCATCTCTTCTCTGGAGCAACTCCTGTTCTCCTTTATTGATTCTCCGCTGAAAGCAGAGAATTAATGTTGCTCTGGGGACCCCTTTTCCTTTTATTTCATTAGTTGAGTTGGCAGAAAGAGTGGAGGAAAAAAAAAAAAACAAAAACCAGCAACATTTTTGGTTCATCTCTCTCCTACTGGGAAGCCTGTGTGCATAAGAAAGGTCATACCAGGGGAAAGGAGAGCTGGAATCTCTGGCAAGAGATCTGGACTTTGTCAGTCCAGGGTCTGATTCTTCTCTCCCTGACTTGTGTAAACAGGAGTAATTCCCTCGTCATCAGAAGAATTTCACTGGTACAAGGGAAAGGAGAATAAGCCCCGGTTGCCCATGAGAGAGGGAAAGGTGCAGAAAAGGAAGTGCAGAAAGTCCAAAGCAATTCGGACCTATGGGGCTGAATTTAGAGAGAGGCGGCACAGCCTAATAGGGTAAGCCCTGGCTTGGGACTCAGAAGCTCCAGCTCTGCCACAGCCCCTTGAACGAGCCTTGGCCACTCACTTCAGATTCACTTGCCCTCACCTCAGGAGAGGGGATGATGAGCTTCCACCATGTGGCATTTCAGGACAAGGGGACGGGGGGCACCAGGCGGTGCCTGGGGATCGCTATTCCCACGCTTAGTGCTACGAGGGCTGTGATTATCCCAGGATCCTCCTGGCCAGCCCAAGGTTCCCAGGGTAGAAATGATGCAAACCCATGCAAATCTCAGCTCTGGCTCAAGCTGTCCAGGGGAAAAAATAGAGAAGCTCAAAAGCCCTCCTGGGCTTCTAATCTGGCACTTCAACACAAACATTTCCAGAGCAGAAAAAGGGAGAGGAGGGGAGTTGCAGGGGCAGAGGGTTACATATGCTAATTCTGTGTCTGTTTTTGTTTCACTTCCAGGTTTATTTAATAGATTTGCTGTATTGCCCCCATGGGGTCCTTGGAGTGATAACTTTTCCTCTTTGTCCGTCTGCCTCGACGTCTGATTCAGACGGCAATTGGTGCTTCCCTTTCCATCAGTGGACCTTCTCCCACCAAAGCCTCTCCCTTCTTTCATTTATTAGCAGAATTTTAAAGTTTTACACACAAGAAAAAAAAGGACAAACATGACCTATATATATATATATATATGAGAAAAGAACAAAGTTCAAATAAAACCACGAGCCTCGACAGCCACAATATGCAACGAGGACAGGACAATGCCTTCCCTGCTCCAGAGGACAGGATGGAAAATGTGAAAAGGAAAGTGGGTCCAATTTCTTCCAAGAGGAGGAGAAAAACAAACGGACAGAGGGTGGAAGGGGAATATTCTCTCTTTGCCTCGTGTTTCTGGTAAGGCTGGGGGGCCTGGCTGAGATCAACACTTGCACTGGACCTACGTTTTGAAAACAGGCATATCTCAGACTGCTAGCAGCAACTGATGATGGAAAATGCACTAAGGACTTTTATCTCCCTACCTGGACAGATATATATTTTTAACATGCGTGTGTATATTTTATTTTAAAAAAGAAAAACCAAAACCACTAAGACATACAACATCTCGGGGAACAGAACAAAAACAAACAAACAAACAAACAAACAAACAAAAAAAGCCAACAAAGAAGCCAAATGTTTTCCCCCCCTCCCTTTCCCCTCCTGCTCCTGGTGCTGACTGGAAGGTGTTTGGATTGTGGGGAAGGAGCAGACGGCGGCAGAATCGTCTCCACCCCCCCGGCCCCTGCCAAGGGGAGCCATCTTTGCACATGCTGGTGGAGAATTCAACTTTCCAGGCTTGGACTCAAAATTATTTTTTAAATTTGCTCTGTATGTGTGCGCGTGTATATGTGTGTGTATATATATATATATATACGTGTGCGTGCGTGCGTGTGTGTGTATGTGTATTTATACATACATATATAAATATATGTGTATATATATATATATGTTCTTAAATGGATCTCATTCTCCGGTGGCAGTAAGCTCAGAGGCACGTGCATCCATCGGCTTCGTTGGGCTGGCAGAAAAGCACACTGTTACTGCAACGTGCCTGCGAGGTCCGGGACGGGCAGAGACATCATCTGATCTCTCTCTGTCTTGTTGCCCTTTTCTCTTCTCGCTCTCCACCAACCCCCCCCCCAGCACAACTTCCTTGCAGGAGGCCAAGCGGCACCACAACAAGACCAACAACAGCCAAACTTAGAAGCATGACTTAATCTCAGTGAGCTGTCCTTGCCTGCTCTGTGGTCCTCAAAGCAGAATCATGTCATTCCCCCGAGGTTTTTAACCCTTTCAGCAGGTGTCCTGCACATCATATCTTCACCATTCTCTCCCGGCCAATGACCCCGCATCTCCCATCGTTTTCCTCACATTTTCCCTCCCCAATTCCTTATGGATTTTTGCCCGTTAGGTGTTTCCAGCCTACCTAGCTTGGAAGTTGGTCCAAGCTGTGGGCAGCTCAGTGTAGGTATAGGGAAGGAAATGAGGATGGTCTTTGCAGTTGGCAGCAGCTGTATGAGACAGAAATGAGCTCTTCTAAGTGAGGAGGACTTGGAGAAGAACTGGATGGTCAGTTGTAGAGCTCCTCCTGGGCCACTGCCTGCTCCAGAGGAGAGAAGAGGACTCTGTGTGCGGGGGCTATTTCTGCACACCTAGTACTTAGTCACCATTAGCAGAAATGCTACATACGATGGGAATTTCCAGTGTCACCTCAGAGACCCGGTCTCGGATCATACCGTGCTGGGCACTACAGAGTTACACATGAAGAAAATGCCTGACCAGAGCTGGCGTGGCAGCTCTTCCCCTCCTGCCTCCAGCCGCTTCCCCCCTCGCACGCACACGCACCCCTGTTTTGGGGCAAAGCTCCGGAGGGAGCTGGGGGAAGGAGGCGAAGCTGCAACCCGGGAGCTGTCACAAGTTGTGGAGGGACCCAGCCCTTGCCTCCTGCAAGCCCAGAGCACTTCTCGTACCACTGCCAAGGCACCACATTGCTCCCTCCCTCCCTCCATCCCCAAGCCCTCAAGTCTTAAGACACTTTGTTTTCCTGTTCCAAAATCTGTTTCCTTTGGTTTGTAAAGATGGTGAGATTTTATTTTAATTTTTTTTGCCTTTTTTTTTTTAATGTAAGATTAATTTATACTCAGTACTGTATTTAAAGTTGTACAAAAAAAAAAAAAAAAAAAAGAAAAAAAAAGGAAACCACCTCTCAAAAAGCATTTTCTCTTTCTTTTGTGAGCTGAATGAAGTGCAGAGGGCAACCCAGCTCACCCTGGGGCAGAGCGGGATTCCCAGGGCCTCCAGTTTCTTTTTCAGGACAGTTAATTCTGAGATTGCAGAGAGAAGTGACCAGAGCTGGGAAAGTCCTGGGAGCCCACACACAGCCCTGCCCGTGGCTGGTGGTGCCACGCTCCTCCTTCCCGCCTGTCCCCCAGCGCTCGGGCCGGGCTGAAATGACTCAGGTGTTGGGGATTTCGTCTCGAAAAGGTCCTTTTCTCCGTAGCTGCTCTGTTCCGACACCCGGACAGAATTTCCCTGTGCTTTCATCCCATCTCCGGATTCCTCTGCTTTGAAGGGCTTGGGACAGTTTACACTCCCCAAAGCTGTGCAAACACTCGGCCCTTTCCCTCCTGAGTCACATCGTCTAGACAACGGCGGTCCTTCCCTCCCTCGGAAAGGCCGTTGCGTTTCCCTTTCCTCCCAGCACGGGAGGTATCGCGCATCTGGCACTTGGGCACGAGGCCGCAGGGAGCAAAGGCGGCTACTGAGGGTACCTCAATTTCGGGGTCCCCCCAGCACACGCACAGCACCCCTAATCCAGCGTAGAACCAAGTGGGGGCTTGTGCTGCAACCGTGAAGCTGGGGAGCTTGGTGTCCAGGTGGTGCTCCAGAATGTCCTCAAATAAGCCTGGTGCTCCCGAGTGTGCACCTCACTCCAGTGTGGTTCATTTTGCGGTGAGGACACATTTTCCCTGATCCTCTGAAGGGAGATGGAGTTGGGGTGAGCTCCATCCGCCCTCCGAGGATGGAAAGCACGGGCAAAATCACAGCGAGGATAATCATAGAATCATAGAATCGTCTAGGTTGGAAGAGACCCTTGGGATCATCGAGTCCAACCATCTACCCTACTCTACAAAGTCCTCCCCTACACCATGTCCCTTAGCACTGCATCTAAACGGCCCTTAAACACATCCAGGGATGGTGACTCCACCACCTCCCTGGGCAGCCTGTTCCAATGCCCTATCACTCTTTCGGTGAAAAATTCTTTCCTAATATTCAATCTAAGCCTCCCCTGTTGAAGCTTGAAGCCATTCCCTCTCGTTCTGTCACTAATTACCTGCGAGAAGATAATAATAATCACATCCCTGCTCTGACTTCCTTAGGATAACCTGGTGAGAAGAAACATTTTTGGTGTGTGACTTCTTTGAACTTCAGGGTCATTCTGCAAGGAATTTGGGGAGGGAAGGGTGCAAAGAGAGTAGGTACAGGAAGGATGGGTACATCAGCCTGGACTGCTTTGGGGTGGGATGGGGTGAAGGGCTTAGCATCCTAGGGGCTGGCAAACTAGAAGAGGAGGCACGCAACCCCATCTGCAAGTGTGCACCTCTTGCTTTTAACAGCTGGAAATGAATAGGTGCTGAAAGAAGCCGCCGGCCCAGGCGCCTGGAGCTGACACCTCGGCAGCTGGCCCGGAGGCCGTTCGCTGGCCGCCCCTTGGCACCCGTTCAGCACGGGTCAGCGCGGGGCGCAGGGAGCCCGAGCAGGTGCTTTACATCCACCCCACAAAGCCAAGCTCGGGAAAGAAATCCCAAAACAAGCCCCAGGAGGGCTGCAGCACGCCACTGGAAAAGCATCTCCTCCAGCTTGGCTCACCAGGTGATCTCCGAGGAGCCCGGGGAGTCTTGGCAACTCTCCCTGGCTTAATTGCTCGGCTGCTGCTTCACCTGCAGGCCCAGCCTCGGGGTGTGTGGTTCCACGGGAGGTTCAGCTTTTGTTGGAGGAAAGGCATCCAGCCTCTGAGGCAGCAGAGAGGCTTTGGTGGTGGGTCCTCCTGCGAGGACACGGCTCCTGAAAGCGGCAGGCACACAGGAGAGCGAGCTCGATGGGACGTTCAGGTGTAAAAAGCAAACCTCCATGTTTTAAAGCCAGGCTTGGGGCTTTTTAGCATTGAGGGTCTTCCAGAGAAGTTGTGGATGCCCCATCCCTGGAGGTGTTCAAGGCCAGGCTGGATGGGGCTTTGAGCAACCTGGTCTGGTGGGAGGTGTCTCTGCCCATGGCAGAGGGGTTGGAACTCGATGATCTTTGAGGTCCCTGCCAACCTAGTGCATTCTGTGATCCTTTGATTTGCAATGCCAAAGCCGTTGCGTGGCCAAACAAAGCAAAAAATCACTTTGCAAATGTTTCCTCACCAGACCCAGGAAAACCCTTGACTGTTTGCTAATTTTATTGGCACTCAGGAATGCAAACTACTGAAGCACTCCCCCCCCACCTGGCCGTGGCTCAAAGGAAGACCCTTCTTCATCCCAGCCACGTGTCATGAAGCCCACACAGGCGTTCCCCTCCCTGTGCTCTGCTTGCGCTTCCCTGGCGTAAGCCGTGCCCCCCCACGATGGCCACCCTGTCCCTCTGCCTGGCCTCCCCTCGCTCCGGATGCAGCTGGGAAAGGGATTGGTGGGAGTCGTTGCCATCCTGTGGGATCCCAGGCTGGGATGTGGATGTGTCGGAGGGTGGCCCCATCTCACTGTCCAGGCACCTGTGTCTGGTGGACCCTGGGGGCGGAGAAGCTGGCTGTGCCAAGGGAAAAGCAGTGTACAAAGAGGGAGGAAAATATGAAGGATTAAAAGCTATTTAGGAAAAAAAAAACAAACAAAAAACCAACAAAACCCCTTACCCGAGAGAGCAGCTGCTCCCCACTTGCCTTCATGCAGCCCGTGACCAAACTGTGCCCCCCCCCCCGAGCTGTGATCTGCCCGTGACCAACTGAACTTGTTGCAGCCCTGGGAATCTCCCATCTTAAAAGACATTGGGAGGAAGCCAGGCAGCCTCGGCTGTTTTCGGCTTTCATCTCATGGTTAAAGGAACAACAGAGGCCCCCCAAAAGAAGGAGCAAGAAGAGGGTGGGAAGTGGAGGGAACTCCAAACGCCAGGGCCTCCCTGCAGGGAGTGCAGGCACCGGGTTAAGGTGTGAGCCCCACTCGCAGCAGTGGGTCTGTGGGGCTCTGGGTGGAGGAGCCAGGAGGGTGAAGAGACCAAAATATAAAATTATGGCAAGGATCACCTACCATTTTTCCTCCCCCAGCCAGGCAGACACCAAACGGGACTCTCCAGCGTGATGGGCTGCCTTGGGTTCACAGCAAAGGCTGTGGTGAAGCTGGGAGGAAAGAACCTTGAGGGAAACAACCCCCTTGTAATTACTAACTCAATAAAAGAAGCTGTTTGCGAGCGATGAAGCAAGCGACACAGACACAGCAGGGACCGGGGCAGCAGGGAGGTTTGTGACTTGACAGTTGATGTTTCAAAATGTTTGCTGTGATTTTGTTTTTTGCACGCGCTGCAAAAAGAAAGGACAGATGGTGCAGAGCTGCTGGGCAAGCAGCTCCGCTGCAGGTCTTCCCCTGGCAGCTTTGGAAACTCCCAAGTTCCCGGATGCCCCGACCTTCAGCCCTGGCCACCGCTGGCCGATGCAGTCAGTGAAGGCAAGTTCTGAACCCAGGCCCTGCTCTGGTGTTTTCCATGTGAGGAGAAACTATTTTTCAGGATGAATCCCAGCGCAGGCGTGGGGAAGAGCAGAGGAGAAGGTGTTAGCTACTGCTGGTCCCTGCAGCGCGGGGCGGCTGCGAGCGATGACGTTGGAGACAAAAGCAAATGAGGTCAGCTCAGGAAAAGGTTTGATGAATGAAGCAAGGTGTGCTCCAAGACAGAAGCCCTTATTCAGACACACATGCCCGGTCACAGCACACGGCATCTGGGAGGGGACTGGCCAGAGGGATCTGGATGTCCCATAGGGGATCTTCTCCCCCAGCAACATCAGGCATGGACCCACGAGTGTCTGGCACAGAGACAGCCCTGTGTACACGCATGGGGTCATATGTGAGCCACACCACACACCCACACGAGGGCTTTGGCTGCCCGAATTAGGCAGGGGGCTGTAAGGAGGCACTCGGCAGGGCTCATGGCAGGTGGGGTGCTCTCTCTCTCCTCCAGTGGGCTGGGGTCCCCCAGTGCAGGTAGGGCTGCATGTGGAGCAGCAGAGCTCAGCCAGGTGAGGTGTGAAGGAGGTCCTGGAGGGACTTTACTGCTCTCCAGGCCTCGGCTGGGGATGCCAGCAGGCTCCATGGGTGTTATGGGTGAGTGGGGCACTCAGGAGAGATGACATCTGGGCATGTGGGGGATGAGCTGCTCCCAGAAAGGAGCAGGGGGCTTTGCCATACCCCTGCACACGCTGGTTTGATGTCTGTGAGGAAAAGCCCTGGGAGGTGCCTGCATTTCTGGGAGGTGCCTGCAATGCCCCAAGCCCTGGGCTGGCTCTGCATGTCTGGGTAAAGCAGGACACAGAAGAGCCATCTCCTTCCCACTCCAGTGTGGCACTGGCAGGGCATCTCTTGGGGCAGGGGTGGCTGTGCAAAGGGGGCTGCACCTTTAAAGCCTGCAGAGGTGTGATTCAGGTGGAAAAAGTGTTCCACCATGACGATGGAAATTGTTTGTAGTTCACTAATTGACCGAGGGAGAGAAAAGACCTTCCTTCCCTCTGACAGGTTCGGAAATTTTTTCCGCTAATCAAGAAGAAAAACAAAATGCTTGCATGGAGAGGGGGAGGGGAGGAAAAGGGGGGTTCTCCCTGGTGTCCCATAAACCTAGTGGCCATGGACAAAACACCACAATTGCAGCATAGCTTTGCCCTGGAAAGTTTGAGGCAGCACTGGCTGGAAGAGCAAAGGGGAAATGCACCTCTCACTTGTAGGGAACCCTGCTTTGGAGCATCCCAGGCTGGACAAGGGGGCAGCTCCATCCCAGGAGGATGCACAAATCCAGATGAGGATTTTGATTCACGAAGGGCAAGACCGGCACCTGCTGCAGCGAGGTGGATGGCCAGTGGGTGGCCAGTGGTGCAGGTTTGTCCCCAGGGAGGATCAGAGCATCCCACCCACTTTGTCATCTGGTCATGGTTTTCCTGTGGCTGATGTGGATGAACCACAGCACAGCTGTTGTAAAAGGACTGAAATGGGTGCTCTTTGCATTTGGATTTGGCTGGGACGAGTCTCTCCTGGCTCCACTGAGGCTGCTGTGAACAGCCAGGTAATCAAATAAAACATTTTCCCAGCCCGGCCGCCTTCAAGTGCGTTAAGTGAAACAGAAAGGAGCAGCTGAACAGGATTTGCAGTTTTTCCCCATGATACATATTTTCCCTTTTCCATGGATAGTCCCACTGGGTAGACTGTGACCTATTGTTGTACTTATTTATTTACTCAGGTTTTGTAGATGGTTTCAAAGCTTGTGGCCAGGAAAGAGTAACCAGATGCTGCTACCGTGTGGGACAGAAAGCTTGCCCCAGTTTCCCGCTCTGAACACAGATGCGGAGCCAGGTGCAGTCCCCAAACCCAGAGCTGAACCCCTTTCCCTTCCCTCCCAGCCATTAGAAAGTGGGATATTTGATTGCAAGTTCATCCTGTGTGGTTTTTACCCAGTAAGAGGTTAGGAGTGGTTTGGGTTAGGGAGCTGCTTCTCCTTTTGGAGGGAGGGCCGGGTTGGGTGGATGGGTGTAGGAGAAACTGTGGGGGCTTGGAGGTTTCCCACTGCCATGGCGAGGGAGAGCAAGGGCTGATCCACCACCGGTCCCCGAGGAAGACCAGCCAGCAACAGGGGATTTTTGCCAGCTGGAAAACATGAATATTTATGAACCTGGACTAAAAAAAGACCAACACCAAACCTTGAAGGAATCTGGATGCATGTGAACACCCATCCGGGAAGCGGAGGCCCTGGGGCAGCAAACGGTGGGAGCTGGCACGTTGCTGCCGTGCCCACCGCGGTGCTCCGCCTGCGCTGTGGGTGCAGCTGGAGAAGGACATCATCGCTGCCGGCAGTGTCCCTGGCTTTTGGGGCACCCCTGGCCACAAAGCCAAAGTGTCACAAGGTCAACAGGCAGCCACCTTACACCTCCCAGCCTGGGGTCCCTTTCCTGGGTCACAACAGTTGAATGCGGCAGAGACAGACATTTTAGTCAGATAATCCAGGGACACCAGGGTCTGGAGGAGACCTGAAATGGTTGGGTTTTTCAGAAGCAGGAACATGTATGTGTAGGTGACTCTACCTGCTCAGTCAGATCCAGATGGGTCTGCTGCATCCAGGAAAGTTGCTCCATCGCAAGCTCCCCACCTGTGTTCAATGGACTAGTGGTTCCCCTGGAGACCAGGACATGACAACTTCCCTGCCAGGGCTCCTGCCAAGCCATGGGTAAGGCAGGTGGGCCCTAAACCTCCAATGTGTTGAGTCCCTGTTGAACTGGAGTGGAGGGAAGTAAGAGCCTGATGAGACCTGGATGCCTAAGCTCAGCTGGAGCTGGTTCCACTTGGGACTTTGAGCTAAGGTGGGTGTGTAATCGGTCACAGCAGTTCTTGAATTTGGGAGACCAACAAGCTCTGATGCTTCCCATCAGGGCTGGTAGGACCTGGCTCCCTGGGCTATGTGTCACTGGATGGGAGAGGTCACAGTGCCAGGTGCTGGCAGTATCAGAGGGGCTCTGGGTATGGGTATCTGCATCTCAGGTCTCCATCACTCATATGGGGTGGCAATAGGTCCCATCCACTGGCTTAAAAATGGACCTGGGAAGTTTGCAAAGAGCTGCGAGAACCAGCCACTGAGAGACAGTGAACTTGCAAAGGAGTAGGAGGGCGAAGCTACACCTGAGAAAGGCAGGAGTTACTTTTTGGGAGCTTTTTCTTTCACTCCTTTCCACCCCTCACCCAAAGACCCCTCCTGCTTGCCAGGAAACTTGGTTGGGGCAAGCATTTTGCCACCTGGCTTAAGCACGCACCAGTCAAGGAAACAATTCTGCAATTGAAAGAGGAAATCTCGGTCCCAGCTATTTCCAACCTCTATTGTTTGTTACTCAACTCATGCATTACACAGACCAGTAAGCAAAGCAGCAAGATTGCAACACTATGCATGTGCTTTCAGACATTTAATTTTAGCATTGCAAGAAGGATTTGTGGTATCAAGAAAGCCCAGTTCTAAGGAAAGAGGAAACCTGTGATTCTGACGCTTGATTTTGACCATAAAAGGAAGCAGATCATTTGGGTGACCTAACAGGTTTAGTCATTCTGTAATCCTCTGGGAGTCCAGCAAATCTCTGCTGGGGTTTTCCCATTCCCAAGGACCTGAGTTGTTTGGGAGCTCTGGGCAGGGCTGAAGTCTTTGAGTGACTGGAGCTTTGTTCCTCTGATTAAGATCCTGATCTTTGGACCTTTGCTCTGGGCAGCACGAGACTCACGCATGCCCATTCCCAAGCAGTATCATCAGGCTGAGAGAGGCTTTCCCAGCAAGTGTCAGACTTTGACACCACTCCTTCTATGGACACTGGGTCATTACATTTGTTTATAAGATGCTTGTCAATATGTTGTCCAAAATCTTCCCACCTTTCCCCAATACCAGATATCTCCTCAGCTGCACATGTAAAAAGCTGTTTGAAAAGAAGTTAAAATTAAGGAATTTAGGAAGAAGTGGAGCTCCTCATGGAGCTCCTGCACAGCACTGGGGACTGAGTTCAAAGCTGCAGAAGCCCCCTTTGCCTTGTCCTGCACCAAGCGTTCTTCTGCAGCGCGGCTTGGTCCCCTTCCAGTGGGGGAGTAAAAAGGCCCTCTGCACTGGGAAGAAAATTGGGATTGACACACAGCAGCTCTTCTCTGTGGAGCCAGGCCCTGAGACAGAGAGGACCTGCCTCCACGGTGAGCGAAGGTGGCTCATCTGGTGTTGGCTGCAGTCCCGCAGATACCCCGACCCTGTGTCACGGGGGATTCCCCCACCAGAAATGCACCAAAGAAATACACAGATCTACCAAAACCACCAAGGTTTGGTGATAAGTCCCCCTCGCCCCCAAACAGACAAATGCTAAACAAAGCCCAAACCTCACTAGTTCCTCACCCCATGGCTGCCAGGGCAAAGGCAGCAGGCTCTGGGATGAGGCTGGGATCCCTGCTCCCCACCCAGTCGTGGGCCAAACCCGTGCCCAGTGTGCCCCAATTTTCCCCCCGATGGCTGCAGGGATGGCTATCACCCCCAGGACTCCCTCGAGAGCCTCCTGCAAGCCTGCCCAGCCCTCAGGGGCATGACTGCAACGGCCGCTTCCTAAAATGCAGAAGCATCCTTGGGTTTGGTTTTTTTGTTTGAAATCTTGCAGATTTAACACGCTTTCAATTCCTCAAAAACGGGGTCCTGCACGTGACCAGAGGCACCATCCTCTTTCCTCCCCGTCCCTTCCCCTTCCACCAACACATGTGTCTGCAGCTGGTGATGGGATCCGGGGAGTCTCCTTTCTCCTTCTCCTTCTTTTTAGTGGTCCTTGGGGCTACAAGACGTGTCTCTTTCACTGAGAAGGCTACCAAACCCTGCCAGGTTGTGAAAGGGGAAAGCGGGAAGCTGGAGGAGCCAGAACAGGGGTGTGTTTTAAAGAAAGAAAGAAATCTTTCTTTTCCCAAGTACCTGGTTATGCAAGAACCCGAGGTTCTTGGTTTGACCGTGAGAAAAAAACATCATGACGGAGCGCTGGTCAAGGGTCAGCGTTGGCCCTGTTTGGTTTGTTGTGTCAATGAAAAAAGGGTGGGAAAAAGAAAAAAAAAGATGAAAGAAAAGAGCTCTTCTTGCTGCAGCAATTTAAATTGGATTGGACATCCTGGCTCACGTCTTCAAGGGCAGAAGGGCTGGGAATGGGTCCAGGCATCCAGGTGAGGGGCACCCTTGGACTCTGTGGGTTTTTTTTTGGTGTGAAGCAGGGCTGTGGGTTCTTTCCTCACCCCTGAGAGCTGAAGCAGTGCCAACAGAAGAAGGGTGTCCCGTGGGATTCTCCATCACTGTGCTGGTTCCCAACGGCAGCTTGGGAGCAGGGGAAGTGCTGAGCATCTTTCACATCTCTGGTCCTGGTGAGAAGCTCAGCCTGGCTGCTGGGTTGGAGACTGTGGAAAAGAAAGGGGCTGGAGAGTTGTGCTTATTGAGAGCTAAATTCAACTGCGCAGACCGGGGTAACTTCTGCTCCCATATATCCCTGCCCTCCCCATGCACAACACCCCAGTGGGACTTTCTCATCCAGTGAAAGCCCAGACCGTGAGACCAGAGGGCAAAGTCCTTGCAAGATGTCTTTGCTGGTTGATTGAGGTGGCTGAAGGCAGGACACGAGGACTTGGCAACGTTCCTCAGCATTTCATCCCGCAGCAGGTGCCCCTGAGCCCCCCGGGTGGATTCACATCAATGTGTCCTGCTGCAGGAACCAGAGCATGAGGGCAGTGCAAGAGAAGGCACTCCCAGGACACAGCTGGGATGGTCAAATCTATGGACAGGTGATGGAAAAGGGGCCAAGACCTCCAGGGAAAGAGGAGACACCGAAGGGGTTGGGCTGTTTCCATCTAGAGATATGGTGGCCACGGAGAGGTGGTCCATACTTACCCCTCACCCTGGTGTTACAGCTGGGCTCGCCGGGGAGGCAGTGATGGAGGTGAAGCACGGGTGTGCAGGTGGCCACCCGTGGGTGCCCTGTCCCCCCCGCTGGGCTGTTTTGCAGTCGCTGCTGGCCAAGGCAGGAATGCCAGGAATGCGAAATCCCGGCGCGCTGCCCTGTCGTCTGCCCCCCCCGCCGCTGCCCCCCACATCTCCGGCCCGTCGCAAGAACAGGATATTCACCCGAGCGACGCACACTCACACACGTCTTGTTATCAGGAAAAAACACTCAGTCAGCGTCTGGAATGGGCTCTGATTAACCGTGTGGCCACCGGGGCTTCCTCGTGGGGCCGGGGGGCAAAGTGCCCGCTTGTGACAGGGTAGGGGCAGGAGGCTGGGAGCAGGTTGGAGCCACCAGGGGAGGGCTGGAGGTGGACATCAAGTGCCGGCACAGCCCTGCTGTCACCCAGTGGTCCCTCACCACCTGCTCTCCCCCCTGGCAGAGCCACAGAGCGGCAGGGTGAGTCTCTACAGAGGGGAGCATCCAGCCCCACGGTGGGGGGTTCGCCCCCTACTCACCATGTCCCTCAGGCTGAGAGGTGGCCCCAGCCCCGTCTCCCCACGTCGGCCACCCCTGAGTCATGTCAACCCGTCCCCCCGCTTCCAGCGCCGGCTCTGCAAAGACGTCCTGTCTCAGGTAAACAGGATCTCGCCGCGCTGCGTGACCTTGTTTACCTCCCCGAAAGAATTTGGCTGGAATTTTTTTTTTTTCTTTTTTTTTTTTTTTCTTCCTAAGGGCTGGTGAGTCACCCCGCAGCAATGCGTGCTGCCTTTCCACACTGACTCACCCCCGCTGCCCCGCTCCCTCCCCTCTCCCTCCTGCCCCCCGGGGCAGGCCAGAAGCCCCCTGCTCGCCCGATGATGCAACCCGCAGGCCGCTGGTGGTGGCCATGGCCATGGTGGTGGTGTCTCTGCCACAGGAAGCACGGCCGAGTGCTCGGGCAGCCCCTGTGCCAAAACACAGGAAGAGCGCCGAGAAATTACCCCGAGCATTGTCAACTCCGAAAACACCAAAGAAAACAAAACAAAGCAAAAAACAACCCCCCTCAAAAAAAAAAAAAAAAATAATTGGCCTCCCTAGAACAATTGCCCAGAAGAAAAGAAAAGAGAAAAAAAAAAAAAAAAAAAGAAGCCAATGGACCTGGCCCAGCGCCAGGACCCTTGTTTTCCTTTCCCAACACAATGCACGTTAAATAATATTTCCTTCTTGCAACAAGGCTCTCCTGGGCTGGTTTTTGTTTTTCACCCCTGCTGCACAGGGGTCGGTCAGCACGGATGGCTCCTGTCACGGCAGCGTTGGCATTTTGGGGCTGCTGCTCATCCCCACCACCATGGATCACCCATTCCCAGCACCATGGAGGAGCAGGAGCCATCTGCTGCCCCCCAGCTTTCCTGTGGGGACTGGGGGCTCTTCAGCATGTCTCCTGACCTCTCCCATCCACCAGCATGACCCAGGCTTAGCCGCTTTGCAGGATAATATCTCCTCAAGGTAAGCTAGGTGGCCATCCCAAGCCACCCCCATGTAGCCAAACCCAAGATATGACGACATCCATGATAGCTAATCACGGCGGTCGTATCATATACATCAATTTATTTCCAGATTAAATAAAACAGAATAGCAAAACAATATACATCAGGCATGGGATGAAAGGTTTCATGACATTTCTGGCCAGGCTTCCTGGCTGAGATGAGGGGAACCCCTGTTACTTGCACCTTGGCTCTTCAGTTCCCATTTGGCTCACACTTAGCTTTCCTTTCTTCGGGATTTCTCTTCCCAATGACAGTGTCACTGGCACCCAACTGACTGCATTTAAAGTCTGTGTTGTGGGGGAATCCAAGTAAAACTGTTTTTGTTTATTCTAACTTCTTTCCTGAGACATCTAGCATCTGAGACACCACGCCTCTCATTTGTTGGCAGTGTCAATCAACAGTCTTCAAGGGGCTGATCAGATCCGTATCTCTCTCTGAGGATTATTGGGATTTCTGATTAAATAGCAGGTGCAAGAAGGAAAGGAGTTGCCCTTTGAAAAATCAAAATGGAGCCTTTGTACACAAAATGGCATTACTTCAGCCGTAAACATGTCTCCCCAGATTTCTGCTTTCTTACATGAGGACATGGGCTGCTGGGCAAGATGGACCCAGTAGACCTTGGGTGCTCACAGACACAGCACATCTCTGTTCCAACAAGGCTCAGCACTCAGCCAACAGCATGCACAGCTGGCCAGCCTTGTCCTGGCACCAGAAAAGAGGGACAGGCTCTGCAGTGGAGGAGCAGATGGCAGGTGTAGGTAGGCAGGCATTTGACATACATGTCCACTGACGCCCTCAGTTGAGCAAACTCATTTGTTTCAAGGATTGACCTTGTGCGCTGACACTCCTGAGGCAATCCAGATCCCACCTACCCACGTTGTATGGGCTCAAACGTCAGGTCCTGCCTCCGGGTGATGGATTTGTGTTCTGGATAATAATAAATGCCTTGTGAAAGTGACATCTTCTTGACACTGGTTTGGTCTGTCCTTCTCCCACCCAGAAGAAGGTGGTGCTACAGGGTGTACGTGGTCAGTCACATCTGCTGTCAGGGCAACCTCTTGGTCAGTGAAAGCTGGTTTCTGAGCAAAGGTTTGCCTTTGAGGCAAAGAGGTTTTGGAGATGGATTAGAGAGAGGTCTTTAGGAAGGAAACCGGGGCAGAGCTGGATGCAGCACACAGCCTTGCAGAAGTGTTTGTCCTTCCCCTCTGCTCACTGTGCCCTCCATGTGTATCCAAACCCATCCGTGTGTGGTGGTAACTCTGGTTGCTCACCGGGGCAGAAATCTCACCTTCTTGGGATTCACCTTTCAGCAGATGTCTAAACATCGGCTCTGAAGTCTCAGCCAGCTGTCTCAGCTCCCTCCATAGTCAACGGAGCCAAATGGGCAAGTCCAGAAAGCAACTTAATTCCCCGGCTTAACTTTTTTTAAGGATGGGATGAATCATTCTGTGGCAGTGCTCAACGGTCTCCTTTGTCTAGAGGAGGAGACAAGGGCTGCTAGTGTTTGACTGCTTCATTTTCAGTCAGCTCAATTTAAGGTGCTTAATTTTTAGCTGGCAAACACCGAGCGCAGTGAATCCCACCTCAGGACAACAATGTGCCAGTGTATGACAAGCAGCAGCAAGTCTGGGAACACGGCTCCTGCCTTGATTTATTTAACGACTACAGTTAGTGTTAAAATTTGATCATGGGAACCGCTGCCTCAGCGAAATTCAGCTTGCTCAACATGCAGAGCTTGCCTCGTCCTCCAATGGCGTTGTCAAAGAATATGTCCCTCGGGGACCTTGGAACATGTAGGAAAGAGCTGCTGGGGCTAGCAACTTGCTTCTGAGCCTGGGGTTTTCCCTGGATCTGGCACGGCACTCGTTTTTATCAGCTGCCAAACCTTTGGCAATTCACCAGCTCCTGATAACACTAGTAAAAGCCTGGAATAGCCAAACCTAAAGATTTGGCCCAAATTACTGGGTCTATGTGTCCTCATGCCTGGTGGGAGCAACCAGGTTGACCACATTTGCCTCCATGTGGGGGTCAGCCCTTGTGAACAGGTCTGGGGGATGGAGAGAGGGGCTGCCGGGAATTCTCCCTCCCACCGGTGAGAACTTGATGGAAACTTTTATCCGGCAAAATATTAGTTGCTTGGCCTCTTCTGCTAAGGGAGCAGGTGCTGGAGGTTGTTTGTCTAGCTGATTAAACAAATCCCAGCGTTCCCCGCCAGATCAGGTGAAGTCAAGTCTTTTCAGCTGCCCCATCCCTACGAGCCCATCAAGCAGCATTCAGCAGCTCAGTTACTGCTGAATGTTCAGCTTTGAGGGACAGAGTGTCGTTCTGGCCATAGCCCCAATGACAACCAAGAGGTTGGCTTTGAAATGGCTCTTGGAAATGCTGCACAACTAGGATAAATAGAGGGCAACACTTCCATCAGGATAGTTCAGGTTGTCTTGATATTGCTGTGAATGTGCTCTTCAAACCATTTTTAATGGTCTTCAGGACTCAACCTTGGAGGCCCATGTAGATAAGTGATGGGCTTGGCTGGTCATGGAACCCTTTGCATGTTGAAATCTGTGTCAGTCTCATGCCTACTCACCAGGTTAAGGTATTTTCAAGGTGACTATCAGAACAACCTCTTCCCCTAGCAACCTGTCACTGAGATCATGAGCTATTTCAACTGGGAAAATCCATCTCTGGTTCTGTTTTCTCCCCCACTTGCACCCCATTTGTGGCTGCTCTGCTAACTACAATGCATGATCCCATTTGGGTTATGGAGGCAGGGACACATCTGGGACGTGTGATGAAAACCCTCCAGGCTGATCTGTGTCACAGAAAGTGGGAAGGAATGGTGGTGACCTCAGCCAGAGCTGAGTGACAAAATGTCATGTGAACACTTTTAAAAGGAGATGTAAGACATACCACATTTATTTGGTATCTCCCAGCTCTTTCTACTCAGGTATAAACCTCCTGCAGATGATGCCAACCCTACATTGAATGAAAGATCGCTAGCTCAGTGATCCACCAATGTATCACTGCTCTCACCTTCTGAGAATAAAGGTGTCACTGGAGATACACTTTTACGTTCCTCATGCAATTTGTGCCTTACTGAGTGTTTTCATTACCGTTTCTCTTGTACATCCCTTTTTAAACAAACTACCCACTCCCAAAACCACTGGCTGTGGTCATGTGGAGCTGCAGCAGGCTGCTTTGGGATGAGGCACATCCATAGTGACAGTTTTACGGTGACACCTAGAAGGTTGATTGTGTATTTTTCCTCCTGTTTAAATTATTTGCATGTTTATCCCACAAAACAGTTCTATAGATTGGCAACTTTATTTTCACGAACGCCTTTTTCTAGGTGTTATGATGACCAGTTACTCTACAGAGTCCTACATCTTTTAGGGTGGGGTCGCTTACCCTTTTGACCAAATTGTACCAAGACCTGTCTTTCTGTTGGGTTTTGCAAGCAGAGGGTGCTGTAGCCATCAATCAGATTTCCTCAGCAACAAATCGAACTGCGTTGCAATTTCAGGCTCTTGCTGAGAAAACTTTCTGAAACTCAGTCTAAGGCTGTGTGACTTCAGATGGGAAGCGTAACTGCCTACTGAGAAAAATGGGAACATACGCTCCATTTTAAGCCCATTACAGAAAGGAATTACTTAGAATCACGCGGACGCAAAGCTAATATCATCCTCTAGATAGTAACTGCTGCATCTAGTACTTCTCAGCAATGTGCAGAAATAGAAGTGGCCAGAAATCTACCCAGACAAAAGCCAAGTTGGTTTCTTCTTTTTTTTCTTTTTTTTCCTTTTTTTTTTTTTCCTGATGTCATTCGGGTGCCCAGACGTGGCTGCTGAGCTGCAAATATCCCCTTGGCCTGACTGTGTCCCCATGCTCCCTCCTCGCCCCAGTTCTCCCAGACACCTGCAGTTTTCTTTGAAGCGGGGACGTGGTGAGCGTTTCCCAGAGACATGTCAGGGCGCAGAGGGAAAAGCAGAGAGATGGATTCTATCTGTCAACTCGCGATGAAATACAGTGACACCCACCCCCCCCAAGCCCCAAAAGAAAGCTTAATTTTTTTCTGGTTAAAAAAAAAAGTGTTTGGCTCAATCCCTAGACCAGCTGCTTCCTACATAAATAAGAGGCATGCACAGCGTACAGAAAGGAATATTTGACATTCCTAATCAATTAGATAAGGGGAAAAAACAGTCCATTTTCCTGTTGAAAATAAAATTATCGTGGTTACTTCAGATTTCAAGGGCATTTATCTTTCAGTTTCAGACAGAGGGGCACTGGGTAGGCTGCAGGTTACTGACCCGGGGCTGGGGAATGACTGAGCTGTCAGCTGGGATGGAAGGAGCCCAGGTCCTGCTCTAGCGGGGCTCTGGGGCAGGAATAGCTGTGGCACTTGCCAGCCAAGTCAGGTGTGCCTTGGTAGAGCCAGGCTTTTGCGAGGACTGAGCCAGGGCTGGGATAACTGGCAGCGCTGGGGGAGGGAGTGAAAACACCTCCAACCAAATTGTTCAAGGGAAGCGCTCCCAGATCTTGCCCATACACTCCCTGGCTTTGAAAAAAAAATTGTATAAACATTTACCCAAGGAAATTCCAAGGAAATTAAGGTGAGGGAGAAGGTGGCTGGATGGCTGTAAAAGAGCACAGGCACCTTCCCTACCTGAGTTCAGCTGAGAACATTTAAGTTGAAGAGGCACAACCTGAGACCTGTTGGGTACCTTCTACTCAAAAGCTCCTGGCCCCAGGTCAGGTGCCGGGCATCGCTGCTGGCCCCACAGCAGAGGCGGGAGCCACATTCGCAGTGGCATGGTGCCTGCTCCTTGAAGACCACGTCTGGCCAGCAGCCCTTGAGGCTTCTCCACGGGCCGTTGGAGAAAGGATAAGACTTTTGAGAGGACGGCTCTGCTGTCTCCCAGTTGAGGGGAAAGCAGCAGCCCCATGGTGCTGCCCTTTGCCCTGCCTCGGTGCAGCCGGGGCAGGAGATGGACTGCAGCTCTTTGCACGGGTTTTACCCCAAAGCAGCTCCAGCTCCCCACCCCCGTGCAGTTCCTGGAGACTTCAGGCCCAGGCGGCCGTATCGGAAGTCTTGATTGCTGCTGCTTTGCTTTTGCAATACCACTTCTGTGTTCTTCCAGGATTTGTCAGGACAGCGTGTTTTCCCAGGAAAAAAAAAAAACAACAACACAAACCCACGCAAATAGGGAAACGAAGCATCTGAGCCTCCGAACCTCTGCTGAGACCCGGAGGAGCCCTCTGCAGACTGGGTTCCCCCGCGAAATCCTGGGCCTGTAGTGCCACCTAATGAACAAGCCCCGTGCAGAGCCCAGATTCAAGCCATCGAGTGCAGGGAAATAAGGCAAAGGACTCCTCGGGGCACTTCATTCCTCTCTAATGCCTTTTCCCTCTCCCAGTGCTTCAAAAATTACTTATTCCACCCTTACAACCCAGCCATTAGGCAGCAAGTAATACCAACCCTGTTCTGTGGACAAGTCACAGAGCAGCTTTTTTTGCCAAGCCCCAAAATACACAAGACAAGTCAAAGGTGGTTGAGTAACAAATTAGAGTAACTCCTTTCCCTGCACCACTTCTGGAAACAGTGCTTCCAAGGGACAGGACAGAGAGGTGACACGGTGCAGAGTGTTGCAACCTGCACCCTCCTCCTGGGAGTCACCAGCTTGTTGCTGCTGTCACCCTCCTGAGTGACAAGCCATGAACTCCTATTTTTTAGGAGGCAGAAGTTGGGCTCCATTTGATCGGTGAGAACAACGGTCGGGCATGACAATCAGGAATGGCTCTAAATGGCCTAAATGACATTCCCACAGGAAGAAACCAGCTGGTGCTCAGTTTTTAGGTGGGAAATCATCAAAGAGAAGGAGAACAAATGCTCCACACACAGCGTAAATCACAGATCACAGAATCTTCATGGTTGGAAGGGCCCTTTGAGATCATCGAGTCCAACCACAAAGATTCATGCCAGTCACAGCTGCCTTCTCAGACCCAGAAAGCAAGACAATGAGGTTCTTCCCAGTACTGCATTCAGGTTTCTGGCTCTGCTGATATTAAGAAGACACCCCAAAGGCTAAACCATCACCCAGGACAAGGAGACAGCAAGCAGAAAATGTTTGAGAGCTCAATCCTTCCCCTGGAGCTTAGGAGTTAGGGCTGTGCATTCTTCCTCTTCCTTCTACTTTCTCTGTCATGATCTCAGGTCAGACACCCATCAGAGGAGAGGCCTCTTGTCAAGGTACCATTGCAGAGGACAGCATGTGTATAAGTGGTACCTGTGTGGTCAGAGCCCTCTCCCAGAAAGTGGGAGGTCTGAACTAGGTATTCTCCTCATCCTGCAGGGACTTCAGTGTGGTCTTTCCACCATCCTAGTCCACTCTACCCCACATAGCATGGCAGGACAGGGCACAGTATAATATGGTGTGGAAGAAGAGCACCTCCTAGCTTCTGCGTCCCAAGGGCACATAACCCAGATGTGTCCTGCCGTGAAGGTTGGGTGCCTGCTTCTGGCACTAAAGCAGGAGATCTGAACACAAATGCCAATCACATCACGGACTGTGCAGATGCTGAACCCTCAACTAAGTGTGAAACAGACTCTGGCCCTATACCTGGTTTTTAAGTCTTTCAAAATTTTCAGAGTGCTTCAGGCATGAAGAAAGGGAATACTGCATCTCTGGTCCCTTCACAGTGGAAAGATCAGGGCACATGCACTGCCTCATGCAAACAGTCCTCTGTGAAAAGAAACATTTTTAGGGCTGGATGCTCTACAGGTAGGAGGTGCCGTGAGAGGATCATACATGAGAGTGGGAGTTTTTGGGGAGTTTTAAGCGATGAACAGCTGAAGAATTTTCTATAGAGCCTGTGGGAGCCGTGGCTTTTCAAAGACATATCACATGTCCACAGATGGGCAGGCTTTCACTAAAACAACAAAACTCTAATTAATTGAAACAACAAAGCTCAATTTCATTGAAACCACAAAAATATTTTTTAAAACAACAAACCCCAAGAGCATTCATTTTCCCTTGCCCACCCACACTTCAAGTCTAGGCTTCAGAGCACTGAAAATCCTACTCCAGCTTCCCATAGAGGAACTGTGTACTGTCACTGCGGTGACACAGAAGTGCTCAGCAGTCAAAGTGGCCCAGAGAGAAGGAAGACCATTCTCTAGCTAAGTGTTTATCTTGGAAGGTGGAGACCGGCATTTCAGCACCTTCACTAGGACCTGTTTATGTATTTCACATGAGGTAGGCGATGGATAACATACACACACAGCCAAGGATTGGGATTGGGACACAGATCTCCCCTTGCCCAGGAGAATGACCATGAAGATGAGATGTGTCACACCTGCTCCCCAGCCCAATGAACTCTGAATTTGCCTTGCACCAAGCGAGACAACTGCAGGGGGTGAATGTGTGCTCCCCTTGCTCCTGAGATAGATAACAGACTGGTGTTTGGGGCAGTTTCCCAGAAGGTGGGATTTCATCATCCTGAAGACAGAGGAGGGACCGGACCTTGACCACCAGCACTGCTGGGTGTGTGCTATAACTGTTGAGCTATTGTTTAACAGGTAAGAAAACAAGTCCTCTACCAGCGGCATTTTCAAAGAAAAAGGGTCGCTGCTATTTTCTGTACTGATCCTGCTCTGGGAAGTAGCTGAGCTCTTCAAGGAAGACTGGGAAGAAACACCTACCTGGTGGTTCCCAGTCACACCTATGTGCAAGCCAAGGTGCAGAGGAAAACTGAGCAGCCCACCAAGGGCTTGTCCACCACTTGCCAAGGGACAAGTTCTAGCTGTGTGGTGTTTAGAGGATCATAGTCTGGGATTCAGTGCTTGCCATCCCATTTAGACGGTGCTCCAGGTGCCTCACACCTGTGCCCAAGGCACGGCCACAATGAAAGAGAAATGCTGGGTGCTCTGATCTAAAGAGGACAAAAGGCTGCAGTAGACAATTGTCATGTATGTGTTGTAAGGAGTGGAGAAATCTCGTGCTGGGCAAATAGGTGTTAAGGGGGGCAGTGAAATGACATTGAACCACAGGAAGTATTTTTTTCACGGCAGACCCCAACCAGATCTCTCAGAGGGACCTAATCTTGGGCCATATGACCTTTCTTCCAACCCTGAGGACTGTCTCCTGTGGCCAAGGCAAGGGGACTTCCATGATTGTTTTCTTTGTGTGTGCTGTGTAACCCCTGGAGGCAGCACCTAAAGGGGCCTATAGGAGAGGAGAGGGACTATTTATCAGGGAGTGGAGTGATGGGGTAAGGGTTTTAAACTGATAGAGAGAAGATTTAGATTAGATATTAGGAAGAAATTCTTTACTGTGAGGGTGGTGAAACACTGGAACAGGTTATCCAGGGAAGTGTTCAAGGCCAGGCTGGATGGGGCTTTGAGCAACCTGGTCTAGTGGGAGGGCATGGCAGGGGGGTTGGAACTCGTTGATCTTTAAGGTCCCTTCCAACCTGAACCATTCTATGATTCTATGAAACCGAGGAGCTGCCTCGACAGGCAGCAGAGGACAGCTGCATTCTTTCCACAGGTTTTAAGAAACTGACGTTAAACGCATTAATCGATAGGGGCATACAAACAGGGTTGTTTTTCTGGGCTCAACTGCACAAATATTCTGTGCATCCTGCCTGTCCCTCAGCCCACTCTTCTTTGCTGAGCCAGCTCGGGGGTCTGGGTGGGCTGCTCTCCTGGGCCAGGGCAGCACTGACCCTGCCTGTCAGCTGTCCTTTATTTCTGCCACCCGTTACCAGGCTGCCTGCTGAAAACATGACCTGGGTATAAAATGGACCTGCGCTCGCAGAACAGCTCGATGAGTGCCATCTACTGATAATTAAACATACAGCACGGCAGAGAGAGAGAGGCTGGTTTTCCTGCCGAGGCGGTGATAGATGGCACACGGCATGGGCAGCACGGTTCTTCATGGCTGCCAGCTCCCGCGACGTTAGGGAGTCGTGGCAGCACCGCGCTCGTCGCCTGCCAAGGCTGGCTTCTTGCTGCAAGGTCGTTTCTTGAAGCTTCATCAAGCAGCATTTCTTCAGGGGATGTGCCGGGTTGTTTTGAAGCTGTGCTGATCTTTGCTGCAGTCTTCTGGAAAAAAAAAAAAAAAAAAAAATCTTTGGCAGGATTAGGCTTGGTAGACTATAAATGACCATTAATAATTTTTTAGTGTTAATGTAAGTGCTTGTATCAACTGGAAGTTGAATCGCTCAATCAGACTAGTAGCAATTAAAATGGTAATTTTTCTGTACTAGATTCTGCTTGCAATTTTGACTCCAGTAAAACTCTTTGAAGTTAATTGGAATTTTGATTAAAGGCTCCTGGATCTGGGTCTCCGAATTCGTACTAAGGAAGGTTCAATATTTGCTTTGGTTTTCTGCACATTGAGTTCACTGCTATATATTAGTGTGACTGTACAACAATTAGTTGTAACAAGAACAACTCCAATAAAGATTGCTGTAATCTAGTTCTTGATATATTTTAGAAAAGGTCTTTTATCACAGAATGCCCTTTAAAGTGCTGCTAAAGCAGGCTGTAAGATCTGAAAAAAAACTTGATTGCTTAAATTGTTTGCCTTAATTATTTCTAGTCCCCTATAAATTGGCTCAGTAACATTCACTTAACGGTAATGCAGAACTTGGTATGGGGAGGGAGGAACGCACGTGTTCTTGCTCTTCAGTTTTTGGTCGTCAATGCCAAAAAAAAGACCCTACAGAAATTACATTATAACCAGTAGTAGAATGAAAAGTAACTGTGGTGTAACAGCTTTAAAAAGTAACATTTTTGCCCAAAGTGTTGCAAAACAAATTCCAAACAAACAAACCCTCTGCAAAAAAACAAACCAACCCAAACAAAGCCAAGAACTGGCTGAACTATGGTGAGACAATTAGTAGCGTATTCTGAAATTAACATGAGGCACGAGGCACCCAAAAAACCCGGGGGAGGATTGTCCTCGCAGGGCTCCTGTCTCACACAGGGTTCTTTGCAGTCAGTGCCACCAACTGCACCTGAGAGCGGAGCCCCCGTGAAGGAAGGAGGATTTGCAGGGAAAAATCCCCCCTGGCAAACAAGGAAGGCATATTTTGGTTATGATGTCGTGGGATTCGCCTGGAACTTTGCTGCATGCTGATGTCATTCCCTGGACAGATTTCATCACTCATCCTTCCAGGCAAAGGAATGTCATTTTTGGAAAGCTGCACCATAACCGTTGCAAGTATTGCTTGAACTTCAGTTGAGTCAGTTGCCGGTGTGAGGAAAGGGGAAAGCAGAAAGAAAGAAGAATAATACTGCAGAAATTATACTGCCAATATTGAGCGTGAGGGTTCTTGTTGTATACCTCTATTTATAAGAAGAGTATATAGTTTGCAATCAAAATGCAGGTTGATTTGCTTTGTATTCATTAACAAAGTTTAATTTTGAAAAATATATATGCATATATCCCTGGTCACAAAAAGACACACATTAAATAACAAGTTGCAAATATCCCATACCAAGAAGTGCAACTGTTTATCAATAACGGATTTATCTGCAAGCTTGTTGTGACTGTGGGATTAATTTATCTTTTTTTTTAATCCTAAAGTAGTCGTTGCAGCACAGTATCTTTCGTTTTCCAGTTCAGCACCACAGTAATTGGATTCAAGTGCAAGGAAAGGGATTAAAACCAGGTCATTCCAATTCAGAGAAATGATCTGGTTTTCTTTTGTCTTTAGTTTTTCTGAAGTTCCCAATTTTGAGATAAAATTTACTTTGTATCTCAAATATTTTCCCTCTGTTTCTAAATCATAGAAACTTAAAATAGGAAAGACTAAAAAGATCAAAGCTTATTATTATTATTATTTTGCAATACAGTACCAAATCCATGAATATTCAACGGATATGATGCGACAGAGCCAAAACTGTGTTACAAACTGCTAGGTTTATTTAATGGTTAGCCCAACGCTCACAATTCCCGACAGTGAACTTTGAGTTGTTGAATGGCTGTGGCAAGAATGGGCTTATTCTTAACCCCTGCCAGTTACTGCATCCACGTGTCTGGATCGGGTACGTTGTGTGAAAATTATCACTTTTGGACTAAATGACTAATACATGTATTAACTCGCTCTCACTGAAGGCTTCCTTTTGTATAATATTTGCCATTTATACAGTAAGGTTCATCCCTAAAGTCTCAGCCTTTGCATGCAAACAGCATCCAGAGACGTTCAGCGCTGGAGGAGCAATGGAGCACAGCTGTGGGAGGAAAGGTAGCAACTACACGTGTGGAAATAAGTCCCCGCTCCCCTAGGAGGCTTTAAAAAATAAACGACAGGGTGGCAGGGGTTGGAGGGGACCTTCGGAGACCATCGAGTCCGACCCCCCTGCCAAAGCAGGTTCACCCGGAGCAGGTTGGACAGGAAGGCGTCCAGGAGGGTTTTGGATGCCTCCAGAGAAAGAGACTCCACAGCCTCTCTGGGCAGCCCGGGTGTGCGATGCCCACGAAGCCCCTCAGCCCTCACGGAGGAGGCACTCGGAGCCGGTGCCTGGACAAGGCGAGCCACACCGGATTCCTTCTGCACCGGGCCGGCCCGCTCCCGCCTCCACACTTCGGTCAGCCAGCGGTTTCCCACCCGCCGCCGCCGGTGACAGGCGACCGCCGCGGGCCGTTCCTGTGGGAGAACACTCGTTAAACAAACACCAGCTGCTCGGCGGCGGCTGGAGGCCGCGCCGGCGGCGGGCACCGCTTCCTTAATGTTTTGGGCCCTTTACCATGAGGAAAGCGGGTTCCCAGCCGCAGCCGGGGTCGCGCAGAGGGAGGGAAAACCGGGGGGGGAAAGCCGGGGCTGAGGGGGCGGCGGCGGCGGCGGCCCCTCAGGCGGCTCCCGCCCAAGC